>NW_005187655.1:276627-302324 GCF_000239375.1 Pundamilia nyererei | reverse complement strand
GCACATCAGTGTTTCATGTTGTTTGAATGAATTCCCAACATATTTGACAAATGGGAAAATTATTATGAATCTCATCGACAGTCCAACTGTGTTTTTAAAAGTTTTTCAGAACTTGTTTTTCTGTCCCCACAAACACAGCAAACAGACCAAGTCGCAAAGTTAATCGCAGCTGAACAAAAGCGCTTATTTAGCATGTGTTCATGTGTTCCTCCTTACAGAAATCGATGAGGCCAACACCTTCACTTTGGGAATCTGTGCTAATAATTTGGATTCTGGGACATGAAAGAAATGGGCTAATTTGAGGCTGTTTCAGAGGGAGTTAGCGAGGGAGGTTGCTACACCGCCTGGAGCCTTCTCAAGGCTGGGAGGCCGAAATCTTACTGTAATCTGCTGTTTCGGGTTATTCCGCAGTGCAGTGGGAAAAGAAAAGAGACGCCTTCAGCAGAAAGCTATTCTGGTTTGTGTCACTTCACGAGTTGAAGGGAAACAGAAAATCCTGATCACGCAACCCGAACCTTGCTTGGCTGCAGAGTTCAGTTTGAGTGTAAGTGGTGTCAGCAGTGAGTGACTGATTGTAATGAAAAAGGTGTGTGTGTGTGTGTGGGGGGGGGGCAAAGAAACACAACTATAGCTGAAAAGCTTTCATTGAAACAAACAGATAAGTAACGGTCCAAGCATCGTATTACACTACACTAAACAACGAAACAAGTGGGGGGAAAGTGCAATAAAGAAACGATTGCATTGTTGTCTTATTGACATTACCGCTGTCTGCCGGATGAGGGCAGTAAAGCTCAGTGTGACGTGAATGTGGGAAAACAATTAGATTATAAAATACAAATTAGATTATAAAATAAGGATAATAGAAGAGAGCGATTGAAATTCTCAATGTTTATTGTTTATCTTTCTTTTTCTCAAATAAAATTTGAATGCGCTCTAAATTTTACTACTCAATCCTTTTTTTTAAAACCGACACATGATAGGAACTGCACGTGTGAAAAAATAAAGGGGAAAAAGGCAACATGTGCTGCTTGAGCATCTTTTTGGTACAGACTGCCCGAGCTGATTGGATGACCAGCATTTTTCTCAGAGATGTTGGTGTTTTAGTGAAGATGGGGGGAAAGCAACTTCTAACATCCAGTCCAGTCAGAGATCATGTCATATGATTTACATCCATCAGAGAACCCTGTGGATGGGTTAATGAGCGATCAGGATAGGATAGATTTTCCTTTTGCAGTTAGGCTGACCTCAGCTGTCTGTCTTTCATGCTCAGTTATTTCATTTCAATACATTTAGAGATCTGTTTAAAGGACAAAGATGCTGCTCGTGATCTTTACAGCAAAGTTCAATCTCCAAGCAGAGTGCAGGACAGTACTCCACCGATTCATCCAGACGATGAGCCGAGTTCAGGTTTGTAATACCAGTCTTATGTCGCAAGATGGCAGTGTGACACTTACTAAGTCACAGCTCCTGGTCAAACTGCATAATGTTTAAAATATGTTACTGCTAAACTATAATGAGAAACTATTTTAAATTGAGAGGCTGTGCACACACAGTCTTTTATTATTACTTGACTGACTATCCAATCAGCTTTTGTATTATTACAGTCTGAAGGCGTGTGTTAGACTGGCTGTAGGTGTGCATGGTTGTGTTATCCCGGGGTAGCGTGTATCCTGGCTATCACAGAGAGACAGACAGCATCGAAAGCTCATGAAGAGGTAAGAAAATAGATGGATGGGGTTTTCACTACTGAGCAATACCAGTCTGTTTCTGCTCTTATTTCAACAAATGACATACTTTAAATGCTGTAACATAAAATTTTTAGCGATGCCAGTTATGGCAATTGTGCATATTTAGGCAAAAACTTATTAAGTGCTTGTTTATAAAAGAAAAAAAAGCTTGACTTTTGAACACAATTTAAAGGTGGAACATAAACGAAACAGCACGTTGGTGACTAGACTAACTTTTTCTTGCTGTGCCCCTCGGCAGACTAACACAGACTAACTAATGCAGCATCCATAATAAATGCACAGTGAGAGAGAGGTCAGTGATTGGCTTTTGAAAAATTTGGAAGTGGTGTTTAAACTTGGATTAGCATAGATTCACTCTTTATTACGGCATTAAAATACAAAGTAAATAATTAAAACACATGTAGGATTTTTATTTTAACTACAGTTCATAAAGCAACAAGAAGATCTAAAGGTGTTTAAACGTGTGATTAACACAGCAGCACAATAAATTTAGTCAAATGTAAAATATTTTATTCAGAATGAGAAAGCAACAAAGGACTTCCTTCTATAAATTTTAAACCTATGACCCTGTATTCCACCATTAGCATGCACAGTTCTATATTTAGGTCATTTCTTATGTGCTGAGATAAGAAATGACCCACTGAGAGGCTATAAAGCCCCGCTGCCATCCAAGAGTCAATCAGTGGGAAGCTCCATAATGGTTCATTTACTAGAAGATGATGGGGGAGCCTCATCGCTTACAATGTTTGTCTGAGCCACCAAAGTAACATTATCATCTGTTACCTGAGACCGCTGTGCCTGTGTGTGGTAAATGTGATCCAGGTGTATTGCATGAGACAGGACAAATGCTCAGATAATCTTCTCAATCTCCTAATGGTGAACATGGTAACAGGGACTTTCAGGTGTCTTTTTTGGAAGTCAGTCTGCAAACTGCAGAGGATAGATTGTTGCTATGTAGCATTTACAGGGAATGAGCACTGCTGAGTTAAGATCTTTGCCTTTAATATATTATACAGGGTGTAAATCACCAAGGTTCTTTTTTGTTATCACATTTTAAATCATTATTTCAGAAAGTAAATTGCTTTAGAGTTGGAGATTTTGGAGTCTCATATCTGAATAATCCATCACTTGACATCTTGAACCGGTGAGAGTTACCCAGCTGCTCCGTGGCACAATAAAGTGAGCTCTCACTGAAATCACCAGGCAAAGGCAAATAGAGCAGTTTGAACGCCTTTTTTTCTCAGCTGAATCACAAGTACCTGGGCTAAAAATTAAGACGAACATGAGCCTGTGGCAATTATGCACGGCCGTCTGGAGGAAAGGAGAGCGAATGTCTGACACCGAGGCTGTGTTTAGGCTGCTGTGCATGATGTGCAGCTTAATTCATTACAAGGAGACAGAGAGCTCCTTCGCGTGCACGCAGCCCGTCTTTTGTCTCCACAGCCTATCAAATCAAATTAGTCCTTCAGAAGAGCTCGGGTGGGGAATCTCTCCTGTCATTAGGGTCTCGTGCACAGAGAGGAAGAGAGAGACAGAGAGGGAGAAAAAATAAGTAAGTGCAAGAAGCCTTGTAGGAATAAAACACTTCCATCGTAATGCAAATTAGTGTTACTGGGTTTTCATATCAACAAGTTCTTTTTCTTTCTTTCTTTTTTTTAAATCAGTGTGCGGGTGGGATCGGCTGTGCTGGGCATTTCCTAAGACTCCAGTAAGACTCGGTCATTTGCATTACCTCCATCTGCCTTTTTTCTCCAGCAGTCTGAGCACCACCATGCATAAGAAAATCTTTTTTTTACTCTCTAAAGCAGAACATCTTACTTAAGCAGACACAGACCAACACAAACTCTGCAGATTTTCTGGCCTTGATACATGAGCTGTTGTCACTTTTCTGAAGTGGCACACAGTATGTGCTGTACTACTGAGTATCCACTCTGAAAACTACTGAAGTGACAGCTGATAAAACTGATTTTTGATGAGTAGAATCTGCAGGTTATGAAAAAACTTCTTAACAAAAAGACTCAATAATGCACATTAATGTCCAATTTTAGGATTTATGTTTCTAGTTTCTCCTGCCTTTCTTCCCCCTTCCTCTCTCCCTCATCAGTCTAGTTTGCAGTTACAGCATTGACTGTATCGCATGCCCAACTATGGTGTTCCCACGACCCTTCACTGTTTATGCTAGTACTTTAGGGTGACCTGGACTTACTGCAGTTGTTTTCTAAAAAGCAAATGTTGCCACTCAGGTAAAAATTCTGCATAAGAATTATATTTGTAGAAGGAAAGAAAACCGGAAGCAACTAAATCACAGCATCTCCCGTTGTATAATGTGGGAATCCTTGATCTCTGTCACTCTTTGTGTTTTTGCTGGGCACAGCGGCGACTTTGGCGAGGAGCTCAGTGTGGAGCTGCTACTGCTGCTCCTTCATATTGAAAGGAGAGTTGAGATGCTTCAGGGCACCTCTGAGGTGGGCATGTCCTACCTGGAGGAGGCCCTGGAGCAGACCCAGGACATGCAGGAGAGATCACATGCCTTGGCTGGTTTGGGGATGCTGTAGTAGAGAGGGAGGTCTGAGGGTCTGTGCTTAGAGTGCTGCCCCCAACCTGGACACAGATAAGTGGCAGGATGGATGGAAGGATGCTTTAATGTTTTAATTCCTTGTTCTTTACTTTTTATTGCATAAGATATGACAAATTTGTCAAATATTCTCCTTAAGGGTCTGAAAGATTGAAAGAAGACCTGCACCTTTGTTATAATTCATCCCTGTGCATTATTTGCTTGTCTGTGCAGCTAAATTGGAAGCTTCTCACAATGCATCACAGCACCTTCCTACACTCTCTGGCTTCAGGGAACATATACAACAATGGATTTTCCCACCTTATCAGCTCCCCAGATGGTGCAGAGACTCGCCACCTGACTGTGCGCCGTCTCCTCGCTTTGCCCGGCTCTTTATTGAGGTACTCGCTCTGCCAGCTGCAGATGCGCACCCCCGCTTATCCCCGCCTCCCCAACCCTCCACCTGGCTCTGACAGAGCACGGAGGCCTCAGGTGGCCAGCGTACCTGTCGCAGGCCTAAAAGTTAATCACAGGCTCACACTAAGTCTTCGCTTTCCACTCTGCCTGGAGCAGCATTGACTGCAATGTCTGTGTCTCTGTGTGTGTGTTGGTATGGAGGACAATTCATCCACGATTAAAGAGCAGAAAATGCCATTTTGATTAATGATGTAGGTAAACTCCCTCCCTCGCTGCTTTAACATTACTGTATGTCATCTTGAGGGTTGGAAGAAGTTTTTCTGTTTTCAATTTGTACTCCGGGTACTGACATCTCTTATCACACTCAGTGACCTCTTTTTCTTTGTAGGAAACATTTGAGAACCTCGTTCCCTCGCTTAAAATTCAAATCCCGTATCTCGTGGCATTGTTGCACTTCTGAGTCTCCTCCTGTTAGCAGAGACGTTGGTATGTGTGCGTTTCTTCTCTCGAGTAGTCTGTACAGTGTAATTGTGCACAAATGGCGAGTCTAGACAGAGATGACTTTGTTCTGTTTGCACGATATTAAGAGCCCGATGTTTACCTCTTCTATTGTTGTAGACTTCGTGAAACTCTTCCTGCCATTGAACATCATTTCAAGCTGTGCTCTGAACATGTTAATTTAATGCTTGTCATTAACATTTCCTTCACATTAAAGACCGAATATAATAATATAAAAGTGTCTGGTTGTCTGCTGACTAAAGCATTTTGTAATTTTTCAATTATAATTATGCTGCATTTGCAGTTTAAATCTGTAGAAAATCTGCAAAATCCATATCAGTGATAGATCATTTTAATGCATAATAGTAGCATTTTGGCAGATTATCATTTTTTTTTGCCATCCACTCAATCAGTCCATCCCTGCCGAGACCTTGACTTGTTCTTATCCATGCTGCTAAATTATTCACCACTGCCCTCCTATCCTGACACTGCCTGTGTGAGTGTAGGGATTATATTATGCATGAGGTAAAGAAATTGGTTTTCTTTGAGAAATGAAGGCAGTGTGGGAAAAAATGGCACCAGAATCAAGTGCTTCAAATTGCAGAGCACAAAAAAAACAAAAAAGTGTGGCAAATGAATTTTTGCTTCTAATCTGGACTCCATACCTTCATCTATCTATCTTTCTTTCTTTTCTTTTTTTTTGTTAAACTAACCCCATCCTCCTTATTTGACCTTAGCAGGAAGCACTCAGTGAGGAGTTCAGAGATAACATCCACATCTGATGCAGGTGCAGGAATAATAGCTGTTCTCCAGAGGCTATGAACAAAATGAAATCCCTGACAATAGACTTTTTTTTTCTTTTACTGCTGCACTGAACAGGAACACAGCTCTTAAAGAGAGGCTGTCCTTTCCTAAGAACTAGGAGGACTTTGATTTAAGGAGCATACGCAAAAAGACGACTAAATCACCTCACTAAGAAACTGAAAGGTTTAGAGAGCCGTGATGCTAAAGTCTGAGCCTAATTATCCAAATGAATCATCAAAAAGGAGTCGGCTGAGGCCTCTTGGCTCTTAATGTTGTCATGAGAAACTGTAGGAAATCATCAGCGGCACCCATTCTCTGTTTTAGCGTCGTCTTCACCTGAATCAGCTTGCAGACACCACAAATTGACATTCATTTTATTGACTCTGAAAAACAGCACAATTACCTGATAACATCAACGATAGCAGGAACAACATGCCGCCATCAGCAGCCGCATTGAAAGTCTAATGAAAACAATTCATTCCAGCTGAGAGGGTGTCATAAATCAAAGAACGGAGCTGTAAACTGAGTCAGACTGTCCTCACAGATCCTCCGAATAGTGAAAGAGACACACTGAACACGGTGATTCTCTTTGTATTATATAACTGATATTATGTTTCCCCAGAAGTAACTGTGTTATCGAAGCAGGAGCTGCTGAGCCACCGGATGCCGTTGAGTGTTCACCACCTCTGGGGTGGGTTTCCTTCATGCTCCGCTCTCAGCGTGTAACACAATAGCCGGTGTTTTCTTTGCTGTTTATGGTCCCGTCAATTTTTATGTGAATTATTGCGATGTAATGGTTTACGGGAGCGGTAACTGGAGACGCCGTCAGAAAGGTTTTAAAGGAGGAAAATGTAATTTCACTCGCTATTCCAGGTAATATCAAGGCTGTTCATTCGTTGCTCCCGCTTTGTTCAGTGCCTGACCTGTACTTTATCATCAGCCGTGCCAGAAAGACTCCCAAGGTCTTGATTTAACTTTGACTAAAACCACTCTCACCTCAGGGCAGGACCAAGCTATTCATGATCCGTCGTACACATACATGCACTCAGCAGGGTAATTACTAGGAGAGCGTGTGTGATTTAAACATTTTTTGTCTCTCACATCTGTTTCTTGAAGTAGCACCCCATTTGTGTATCTATTTTTGTGTGTAAACTTTCGCATTTGGTGCAAAATTAAGTATCCCAGCGTGAAAAAGTATTTAATGTAAATGATTTCTTTCGACGATGCCTCTTCTATACTGCAGCGGGCCATCACCTTTGACTGTAACTGTGCTATATATCCAAAATAAAAGGAATCGTCAGTGTGGTTCAGACACATGAAGTTACTCAAGCAAGCCTTAACATTGTCTTAAGCTTTATAAATGTAAAGGAAGGACACACCAGCATTATTACAAGGTTTTCTTACTGCCACAACTTTGTGTGCTCATTGGCTCAAAATTGAGATTGAACAGTAATCAATTAAATTATTTAATTAGTTTTTATTTATTCAGGATGTTGGCAGTGTTGTTTCTCCATACTATGTACAGTTTCCTCCCTGTTTTCTTTTTTCTCTGTGCATCATAGGAGATTTGAAATGAAAAAATCCAGGTGCAGTAACAGACATTTCTTATAAATGCAAGTCCTTTTGGAGGCGAGGCTCGCCACTCTGCTGCAACTATAACTTCAATACAATACAATACAATACAAATGTATTTATATAGCACATTTAAAACCGAAGATACACCAAAGTGCTTCACAAGAAGGTTAAAACATAACAGATATAAGACCATAACAGAGCACAAATAAGCTAACACATGAGAAACGCTGGTTAAACAAAAAATACAGAAATAAAACATCAGAGCATAATTTAGAAGATAAAATTACTGAGTATTCATAAATATAAAGTGGGGGTATTTATACAGTGGTACATCAATAGAAGATAAATAACCGAAAACGCTCGGTCAAACAGGTACGTTTTTAACTGTGATTTAAATGAATGGATGGAATCAGAGGCGTCAATAGCAGCGGGAAGATTGTTTCAGATACTAGGGGCTGCAAAAGTACGGTCACCTCTGGTCTTTAGAGGGGTCAAGGCTGCACTAAGAGTAATTGTCCTGATGATCTTAGGGCTCTCCTGGGGATATGCGGACTAAGGAGTTCAATGAGGCACGGTGGAGTATTATTTATGATTTTAAAGGTAAGCAACAGCATTTTAAACTCAATGCAGTATTTGACAGGGAGCCAATGCAGGTCAGCAAGGACTGGGGTAATAGAGGCAAACCTTCCAGTTCCAGTCAAAAGGCGTGCCACAGCATTCTGGACAAGCTGCAATCTATTCAGAAGGGCGGAGTGGAGACCAAAGTAAAGGGAATTACTGTAGTCTAATCTAGAGGTCACAAAAGCATGGATAAGTTTCTATGTAGTGCTTGGCCTTGGAGATTTGACGCAGTTGGTAGAAACTAGATTTAACTACCTGGGTTACTTGTTTGTCAAACTTCAACTTAAGTGGTCACCAGAACACGAATAATACACGTGTAGAATCACCAATCAAAGCTGATCTTAAACAAATAAATAAAATTAAGGTTTCACACACATGTAGCATTTCTATGCTCTGCTTTCACTGCTCTGGGATCAGTTATGTAGTATGGAAACATTGCAAGTAAACACCATCTGAAAAGATAAGTTTCCTCTTACTTCTGGGAAACAAGTGTGATGTAGAGGCATTAGAGTGATGTGCAAAGACGTTTTTTTTAATAACTCCTTTAGCATATAGAAAGGTTTGATGGTGGCAATGGGAACTCCTGTCATGTCCACTTTAATGAAACAGGTAAATTAAACAGGTACACACTCAGCCAGCATTTTCAGATTATCATCAGTGACAAATCACATCTTTGACTCAATGCGCAGCTGTGTTGCGAGAGACTAGCTACAGAACCTTTGCTCACCATCAGAAGTCCACACAAATAAAAGCATGAAAGCACAGCTGCTAAACAACTCAAACACCCTGTGATAAAAACTCCATCGCATTAAAATATTAAGTAAACCATTTCCCATTTCTTGAACGGGACCGTGTTGCTTCCAGCATCACTGTCGGCGAGCTTCTTTACAGATAAACAGAGCTTTGTAGGTCTTGATTAAGAGATTCATTTGTCTCACTCCGTCTGCTAAGTTTCAGCCTTCCAAGTAATTAAGGAGCCGTGGAGCACTGGATGGCCTCGGGGGGTTTCCCTCTTACTTTCATGCATCCATTTACAACGTAGCCAATGCCTTCCATATGTACGTTCATGCTTGATGACTTGTTACTTCCTTTATGGGAGTCCTCATGTAAATCGCAACTGATGTTGTAATTATCCTTTAAGGACTGGTCTAAAAGTAAAAGCAGCACTATAATTATTACCTGATATGGCTGCATCAAATTTAACATCTCATTAGAGGAACACAGAGGTCGTGGTTTAGTTTTGTTTGTTTTTTTCCAATCTTGCAATACATTTGCCACAGAAATATCAAGAGAAGTCACTTTTAATCAAATCAGGAGTTTTAGCCATTTTGATCAGCTCGGCTTTGACTGAATTTGTGTAAATAATGAGTTTTTGGACATCAAAAGGCTCCTGCAACGAACACAGGTGTCACAAACTTGGAAGTTTGGCACGCTGTTGAGCGATTCATCTTAGTGAGCAGGTGCAGTGTGAATATGCAAGAAGATTGGATGGATGTGCCCAAACTTTTAAGACTGGGACCACTAATTTCTCGATAGATTTGCATTGAAGAGACGCAGCAGGGGACCCCTTGAATTCCTCGCTGACTGACAGCTCATCAGAAGTCCACAAATGGCATTCAAAAGCAAGAGAAAGTTGTCTTTCTTCTCAGAGATTCAGAAATACAATTATTATCTTTGCTGCCTTCTGCTGCAGCGTGGGAGAAATGAGGAAATGCTAAGCACAGAATTACAACAGATACGGGGTCTTTGGGGGAGAGCCTGGATTTCTTTTTATTATTCAATATTAAAATGTGAAAATATGCACACTGCAATGTGCAGCCCAGTATGAAAGAGCTATAGTTATGTTAGCCCTAATAAATCCCAGGGGATATTCAAATTGCTGTAAACACAACATTAGTAAGTGCAATAAAAAGAATATTAAAATTATTAACATAATAAAATAGATGTATGAAACAGCTGAATACCAGTGTGAATAATGATATTATCCATCTTTGCTTGTGTTTTGCTTCCGTCTGGTTTCTTTCATGCAGATCCTTGTTTAATATGCAAAAAGCTGCATTAAAGACTGAACATTAGTAACAATATAATCAATAACATAACGACAGTTTTCACTCGAAAACATTAAAACTTGCGAGAGAATTTTCACAAACCTCCATGCACTTTACTTTCAGTCTCCCACATCGTTGTTCTCTTATTATTTTTTAAAGTCCAAGGTTGGTTCCAAACATATTAAAGTGTTAAACAGAAATAAAAAGCTTTGTGTTTCTTTCCCGACACACTTTAAAGTGTAATCAAGGAAAAAAACTCCCTTTGATTTTGTAATGACTCCACTGACACCTGTGTTCATTCACTTTCATTGTTTTTCAGTAACTGATGCTTGAGAACTTCTTGTTTTCTTGTAGGTAAAACAAGGACCTTTCTGGGCCCCTTTATTCTTTTGCTTTTCTCTCTCTCACTCACTCTCTCTCTCGTTCTTTTTTAGTAGCACTAATAGCGTTGAATGACCAGCTTGACAAATGGTTCACTTATTTACTTGCTCAGCAGCTTTCAGCCTTGTCACCCCGGCTTTTATACTGTAAATGGGCATTTGCTCAGCCACAAAAATGATGTTTGAATTTTAAAGAACTTCAAGGACTTTGCAAGTTTATGTTGTTGTTTTTTCAGCCGCTTCACTTGCATTCTCATCTCTCTGGGCCTCATGTTTCAAATTAAAGCTATAAAATACTAAATCTCTTGAACTGGATCAACTTCATATATTGTTTGGTAAATATACTGATTCTTATATATCGCTTTTCTACTCTCCCGAAGTACTCAAAGCGCTCTATACAACACGCCACATTCACCCAATCACACCTATTCTCGCAAGCGCTATCTCTATACTGAGTGCTTTCTAACTACATTCACACACGTTCATATTCCGATGGATGCATCGGAGAGCAACTTGAGGCTAGTATCTTGCCCAAGGATACTTGACAAGCAGACTAGAGAAGCCAGGGACTGAACCACCAACCTTTCAATCAGTAGGTGACCTGCTCTACCTCCTGAGCTACAGCCGTCCCTTCTTCATGTCATAAAATAAGAAGAAAACAGGCCCTAACCTGGCAATGACACCTGTCATAAGTCAGTTATCCAATCACGAGCCTCTCAGTATGAGGGACTAAGTAGAAAAAAGGCTGTAATTCCTAAAGAGTTAATGAAAAGTTTTTGTGAAGCCCCTTGAATCACAGGAGCCTTTCCATCCATGGTGGTGTACAAAGGTAAAAATCACCTAAAAAATGTCATAATCCAATAAATCATGGACCTAACTGTACATATGTTAAACCAGACAGCAGTTTCAGTTAAAGTCTGTTTTGTATCGTTAAAGAGCGAACCTGTGAAGATTGAACGGCCGTGTTTGGGAGATAAATATTCATGAAAAGCAGTCAAATAACAGCTGATGGTGGTTGGGTCATTTTCTTCCATTAGCGCTGCTGTAGTGTTTATACTGCTGTTGGAATATTAAGGATTTTTTTGAAGAAAAATGAAAACAAAATGCAAGTACGGTTAAACTAGTTTGAAAAGGATTATTTCTGACTTTAGCCTTCAACCCAGAAAACCCACGGATATACTTCAATGCTCAGCTGATTTCCCCGATGATCCAGCCTTTAATATACTGTCTGATATTCATTTTGGGGGGGGAAGCAGATGTTTCAGCAGCAATAATTCTTAATGGAAGATGAACACTCGCCCTGTGTGGTTTTGGAAGAGGTATGTGGCACTCAATTAACTTAAATTCCCAGACCAGGCCCCTGGGCTGACTCCCCCCTTAGTGCAGAAAGCAGTGGATGTGGAGCGATATCAATAATTCTTCTGTGCTCCTATTTCCAACCTCCTCTGTCTTCTACAGTCATTTGTAATTTGCTTGCCCGTTGTGAGAAAATTAAATGCAAAGGCTTGAGTTAACAAATTTTCTCAGATAAAAAAAAAGAAAAGACATGTTGGAAATGATCCTGTGCACAAAAGTCAGCAGCTGACTCAGACTAATGAGATGAGTTTGAGTCAACTCGTCTCATTAGTTTGAGATGAGTTGCTTTAATATTCATTAAGTTTCAGGGAAATTTGATTAGACTGAAATCTGACAAACAAGTTATCGTGCTTTCTGCTGCTTGTCAGAAAGAAGCTTTGTTGTTTATTGGATTGGAGGCATAAGGCAGGAAACCATCGCTACAGCGGTGGATCTGCAGGTGCTGAAACAAATCCAGCGATCAAACTGCAAACATCGCGTGCCGCAGTTAAATTAATGACTAAGTCAGCCGAGAAAGGATAAGACTCCATCCTCTGTGCGGGTGACAGGTTGCACACAACTTTCCACCACTAATACAGGATTGCTTATGGTGGGATTACAGAAATACGGCTGTCATGAGTCCACTTCCACCAGCACAACCACTTTATGATAGGGATACATGTACTGCAGTGTTTATCACAACGTTTCCCCCCAACATCAACATCAAGCTCTAAATGCTTCCTATTTTAGTATGAAACACATACTTGAAGCCCAAATACATTTTTACAGCTTACATTTTTATACCATGGATTTCGTGGATATACATTTATACCATAACAAAGTTCTGCAGCATTATCCCAGTTTTAAAGTTTGAGTATCTGTGTCACCCTGTTCAAAATAATCTGTTTTCTTCTGTTGATGCTTGAAGTTATTTTGAATTTCAAGACTCTGATAACTGAACATAGTAAACATTTTTATTAAAGGTGGGGAATGATTGTGATTTACAATGAATGGATCATTGGGATGTTAAAAAAAATCATGTATTTTGTCTGCATCTTTTCAGCAATAAAGCTGCTCACAACATCTCTTCATCTATTTGTCTTTTTTATTATATGTTTGCCTTTATTTTGGGAGAGCCATTATAAGCAAGAGGACAGAATCTGTAATATCCTCTGATTTTTATGGGCAACTACAGAAAAAAAGAAAAGAAAACAAGAACATATCAACTAACATCAATTATATATATAACAGTGAAAGAGATGACTTTACATTTCTTAATAACACTTGGCTTTAAGAGGCCAGAAGAGGACAGAAAACGACATGGAAGTGAGTGAGAGAAATGAATGAATAAATATTAATGATTAATAGTACATACAATGAAAGGAAAAGGGCAAACATGTAACACAAAGGGATAAAAATTGATTGTAAAATAAGTAAATAATCAAAATCTTGCGTACTTGTCCCAGTGTTGACTCCATGGTTACGGCCTTGCTTATCGCCATGGCTTTTAAAGTCATTTTGTTGCTGCTTTTGTTATTTTCCTCACAATTGAATCTTTTTTTCAGTTTTTCTTTTCCTTTTTTTCTTTAATAAAGTTTGGTTTTATTTCTGTATAGACATGGCTGATGAATTGCAGCACTTTGTGCTTGTAACCTGGCTACAAGCTTGCACAGTTATAGTGTCTGACTGACTGGTCCATGTAGAAATGTGACTCATTTTCTGTTCTTTCCCACTTGTACCAAAGCAACTCTGTGACCTTGGGAGAAAAATCCAAGCATAGCCTCTCTAACTAATGAACACTGTGTTACAGGTCTTAACAGGTTAGTTTTTATTCTTAAATCACAGCACAGAAGTCCTGACATGTATAGATAAACAGAGACTCTTTCCAACTCGAGCCAAAACAGGAAGAAGAAACACGAAAAGCTCCAGAAAGACCAAGGGCTCAGAGAAGAGCTGGAGATGAAGGTAACAGTGGTCCCAGTGGTAATCGGAGCACTAGGTCCGGTGACTCCCAAACTAGTCCAGTGGCTCCAGCAGATCCTAGAAACACAATCGGAGATCTCTGTCCAAAAGAGCACAGTCCTAGGAACAGCTAAGATACTGCGCAGGACCCTCTCCCAGGCCTCTGATAGAACTTGAAGGATAGACTGCCTGCAGGGGCGAGCGGGGAAGAAGTTTTATTCATCCTGATGCAACTGAAAGGCAAAATAAATCAATAGTTTAATCAATTATTAAGCCATATAGTAACGAGGACTTAATAGATAGTGGCCAGGTTTAATAGTTAGAATTTAACTGTTTTGCTCATTCAAACTGTTATATTTTTTAAATTTTTAGGGTTTTTTGTGATCTTTTGTTTATGCTTTTGGTGTGGGAGCACATGCAGTCTCTAGGGGTTGGGATTTGGGGTTTATGGTGGTTTTTCTGTTGGAATAAACAATTAAAATCTCTCTTAAAATGAGTTAATGAATTTGCATTTGCATTTTATTGTAAATGGTAATTAGACTCAAACCTGAGAGTGGCTAGAACCTGGAGGACATCAGATTTATTTTTTTTTAATTAAAAATCCAGAAACACAAATTCCCCCAAAGTGCCAGTTTTACTTTATAAGCTACAAGGATATCTAGCAAACGTTTTATGGTCTGGACGGGATTGTTTTGTTTTGATGTCTGCTGTCTTCTCCCTCTCTCGGTCTCTGTTTTTGTCTCCTTTCGCTCTTGCTCTCAGATATGGGCCAGCTCTTCCTCACAGTTGGCTTTTCTCTTTCTCTCCCACACCTGCTGTTCACTGGCTAAACAGCTCATGATGTTTAAGGATCAGCTGATGCTGCTACTGTCCGGCAGGTTATTGTCTCAATCATAGTGGTAAATAGGCTTTGTGACTTACTAAATTCTTGTGTGGTTCATCAAGCTTTCATTTGTTCTCTGGTTGTGTGAAACTTTCAAATATACTGACCCGGATTAACCAGAGGAGCTTAAAAAGCATAACAACTTTAACTTCTCTGAACCAAACAATCATTAGCCACTGCGACTATAAAACCAAAGACTTACCTGCAGCTCACCTGCCTCTCCACCGAATCCTTTGTTTCCTCGCTGGAAACAACAACTACTGCCTCAGAGTCATATTACAAACTTTGCAGGATCTTACCTGTCTCATCTTGGCTGCTGTTAGCACCTGCTCGCCTCTTCGACAGAAACTCCAGCCATGCTTCAGTAGTGAAAACTCCCTCCTGAGCCACTTCCCAGTTCTCTGATTGCTCAGTCCTCCTTCTCAATAATCATTGTCAAACTCTGATCAGTTCTCTGAGTCTAGTCTTTGGGCACTGATTGCAGTTAAGCATGACACACATTTCAACATTGAATAACTATTGGCTGATGGCTCTGACACTTGGACTGCTAGCCTTGGTTGAAAAGTAGTTCCAAAATTAAAGTAAAATAAAAATTTATATAATTTTTAAAACTGAATAAAAGTGCATAAAACATCAGAGGCGTAAGTTCGGGGTCAGCAGGTATTCTTCTCAAACGTTGCCTGGATGTGCTTTTTAGACTTTCTAGCAGCAGAAACCTGGGGTCAAAGAATTATTTAATATTATTCTATATTAACAAAACCACATAACACAAATGTGAGTCAAACAACTTTAGGCCAGGACTCATCCTGCTGATCTAACTGAGCACACACTGAACTGTTCCAATCAAAGTTGAGATCAGGAGCAAGCCGCACTGATTCTAATGATCCAGAGAAATACAACATCCATCTAATCCATCTCATCAGATGCAATTTACATTTAGATGAATGTAAATGTAGGCAGGCTTTGGTAATATTAACCAATCTTCAATCCTTTATGACTTGAACTACATCTTTGTCTTCAGGAATAAAGGTCCTGAATGCCTTTTTGGTGATTGGTACAGTTGTGAATGGGATATTTCCTGGGGGAAATTCCCAGATCGGCGTAGTTGGGATTTCCCTTGTAATCTTGAAGCTTCAGAGCTCTCAGTCACCACCACCACCACCGTGTGTGGGTGTGTGTCATCGCTGTTTCTCTCTCGCTGCCACACTTTGTAAGAGACAGTCTGACTGGCCGACACTGAAATATTGTCAACAACACCTTTAAGCGTCCAGTGGGGTAGTTTTTGAGTTTTTGCAGACATACCAGGCTAGGTTTGACCTGGGAGATAAAGTTACTGCCATGTTCGTCAAGCGATATGCGTTTTTCATTGTCTTGTTTTTACTGCCCGCAGTGGGCCAAAACTTCAGCCAGAGAAGGTATAAGATCTGGAATAAGTGCTAAATATTGAAACTTTTATAAGTTTCACTGTAAAAAGTTCGCAATCCAGATCTGCTTTCAAAAACAATAAGTGAACACGCTGGTTATCCAAAGACTATAGCTGAACTGCTCCATTTGTATTTACTGATGTATTCCAAAACTGGTTTTATAGCACATATGATAGAAAACCAGTATAGATCCTGCCGAGTCGTGCCATTGCCTCTTAATTTGTATTCATTTTGTTACTGCTGTAGAGCTAAACTCCTAGCGCCTAACCCTAACCTTATCCATGCTCCCTAAGCTATAACTCATGTCATATCAATCAGCAGAGAGAAGGGCAATACATTTACAGGATGGCATTGCTTTCTATGTGGAGTTTGTGAACATAGTTTTACAGTACACAGCACAACACCCATAATCATGTAAATAATTTTTCCTTTTGAACCTGTTTTGCCACTCTGTTATAACTACTGCCACAGCTATAACTGCTTTGGTACTAAACTCACAGATGCAAAAGAGTCCGTGTCAGCTATGTTGTTTGTTTTCACTCCCTTCCCTGAGGCTGGACGAGCTTACAGGCGTAAACAAAAAGCCAAAAGTAACTTAGGGTGTGTTTAAAGCACCTTCCTCAGGGGCCCTGTTGTTCCAAACGAACAGGAGTCATCAACACAGTAAATGTAGAGAAAACTGGAAATGAAGTGTTCATAAGGTAAGGAAAAAACAGGGTTTTTGGTTCCAGTTGTCAGAATATTAAAAGCACTGGCTCTGTGTTCATCCTTAGCTGTAATTATTTAAAGTGCAATGCACAGCTGAGGTATTAGATTCTTGGAGAGGTTTGTCATTTAAAGCCTCAAACAATAATTTCCACTGAAGAGAAAATCAGTCGAGTCTGTTTCCAGCTGAGTCATTTACATATCAGAGCTGTTTGACAGGACAGCTTTCTGCGCAGGCAGCGAATTGTGAGCTCAGCTGTGAGGGAGTTAGTGAACGCCGTCTGAGGTGTTCTCCATCATTATATATGACAGCTGCAATGTGATGCATTATTGGCCATAATGAAACAGGCTAATTCATCACACTGAAATGTGGATTTAAGTTCCGAACGTTCTGCTGCTGGTAAGCAAACCCCACCGTCTTACATCAAATAATAATCTAACGTCAAACACTGTATTATGCAGCATCTTATAAATCTCACGGAGGAGTCAGTGCGTGGTAAACACTAAATAGCGACGGTGTAAAGACTTATTAGAAGATTGTGAGACGTGTCTTCAGTTTCTGCAGCTGCCGAGAGATTCTTAAGTGAACTGAGCATTTATGCATTTGCTGTTCAGAGAGTCAGAAAGTAGGAAACTTTTTGTCAAAGGTAAACATAAATTTTGATGAAACGGGTTTCCTTTTTTCTTTTTCAGTCACCAAAAAGGGTTTTGGGAAAGGTGTGCTCTTGCAATCTCGTGATAGCCTGCCCATGTTTTCTTACTGCTGGGGTCTGATGTCTGGCAGAAAATTGAAGCCAGTCAGGTGTGGCGACATCATATCCACAAGACTCTGAGGCCTTTCATCTTCCACAAAATTTGCCAGGTTTAAAGATGACACGAGAAACCCTGTCTGCTTTATCTTAAGTGTCTTTCTCAGCAAATGTACCCATAAATCAGCCGAAAACCACTCGATATGCTAATCGCTCAGAGTAGATATCTTCATGTGTTTAAAATGTATTTTCATGGCTGTAGTCTTTTCACATCTTGCATTATGCGGTATTTGTTAAAGCGCTAAAAATGCGTGTCCACATTCTTGGGTTTATGGATTTTTGTGTGAGCTGTCAGCTGTAAAATTTAAATTTAATGTCTTTGTAGTTTCCACACAACACTGGATGCTGACATCTGACTGAGGAAAGATGCTGTAACACTCAAAACTTTCGCTCAGAAGCTCGATTACAAGACGGAGAATATTAACAAGGAAAAAAGGAGAAACGGAGTTCACAAAAAAAACATGTACATTGATCTGAAATAAATATTTATCTGTACGTCACGTGTTTGGCATCTATCTTTTTCATCTTACTTAAGTCTGGAGCTGTCTTTTTTTAATTCACTTTTCACTTTTATGGAGCCATAAAACGGAAATTTGAACAAAATCTGATACAAACTAAGTACCGCAAAACTGTCCGCTACAGCCAAGAGAGATGAGACATCTGCCGATCCTAACATCCACCAGATGAACTCGTTCTCATATCTACCACAGATGCAGTACTGTGCATATAAAGCAGTGCCGGGATCCTTTATATTTTAAAGTTTAAAATATGCATGTCTTGGCAAACGGAAATACATAATCTAATAATAATAAAGACAAATGTCATTTTTTCACCACATAGAATCTTTGCATTATTCTCTACAGAGTGAGTATCCCCTTTAAAAAGGAGCTTTTTCAGAACCTCACAGTTTTGACAGTGCGTCTGTGGAGGTGTAGTTACTGAGTGGAAACAATGGGAAGCAGATTTATTGAAAGCAAAAATATATCAGCAGGCTTGGGTATGCATCTAAAAAGACTTTTTAAAAAATGAGTCACAGGACTCATTTGGTTTTCTTCACTGTGGACCAATATGAAGGTTGTTTCATGGCAAACTCTGAGAAACTCTGACAAAAGTACCTCATAACTCTGTATTTCCCGTCACTTCTTGTAAGCGTTTTAGTGTCTTTTAGCTCCTTGTTTTGATTTTATGACCCACAGCTTTACTGTCTGCTTCTTTCCCACCATGAACGCCAGCCTTACTGTTTCCCTTTTAATACTATGATAAAAAATGACCGTAAACTACCTACAAAACACCAAGCACACAATGTCTATTGACTATCTGGTGAGCATAATGGAACGACCTTCAGCTAAAGGCTGAGATGTTTCCCTCAGGAGGATGAATATTGGACTTACATTCATTATGTGGCAAGAATATAAACTCCAATTGATTGCTAATGTTGATGTTTGTCTGCTGGTTGTTATTTTTGGTTGTAAATGGGACCAGCTATTACAGACATGTGAGCACTGTTCAATCTGACAGGTTCATTGTAGAATCGGTTCAGTTGCTTTGTGTTCTGCTGATGATTTTCTCTCAATGTAACCATAAAATGTATTTAAAATGCAGTTTAACATGTTTGAGATACCTAAACCCTCATACAAATTACAAACCACAGAAGAAACAAATTTCATTTTCCTTTCACAAATCAGTTTCTTTTTAACTGTTGACTTCTAAAGCAACAATAAATCACTAAAATCAATCACACACCCCATTAAGCCACTTTGCTCTTGACTCTTGAGGACACATTTTATTTATCTTAGGTAGGAAATCAGTGTACTTACCAAACCTATAAAACACAGACAGAACAACACCAATGGAGTTCTTTATGAGGAAACCCACTAACTACGTTTTATAAAAAAAAAAGAAGATTAGCATGGTGCCATTGCAGGTCCTCACAGAGGTTTGCTCCTTTGTCCATTCTTGTCTTTCGACTAAACATATTATGTAAATGATATGCATATCATATCCCACAAAAGCTGAATACTCTACCGCTTGTGTCCCAACCCTAGATAATGGGTGATACATAATGTTCCATTTATTATTTACATAAAACTTTCCTTTTCTATGTAACAAATTCAAATATTTCTTCATAATTCATATAAAGAAACTTGCTTTGGCTTCCCCATCCCACTTAAATACAGTTTGGAGGAAGGTAAAAGATTCCTGGTAATTACACACAGTCCAGTCAATGATCATGTCAGCTGGACATCAACAGATTAAATATGGCTTGTTCGTTAATTTCTTGCATCACTTCACACAGCTATTGGTGAGGTTCACAGCTATGCTTCTCAGTTTATTGCACTACTTATTCATAAACCTGATATTTTAGATCAGCTTTTTATATATTTGTTCGCTCAATTTCTTAAGATTTGGTAGAAATATGAAGAAAAAGTTCTGTAAACCCACTCCCAGCCTTTTTCAAAAGTAATAAAAAGGGTGTCTTTGCTACAAGAGCAGTTTAGTCAGATATTGCCTGTACTCCTGCTATGGTGGCATTAATGCAAAAAAGACTTCCTTTTTTTGCTTGGCACCAGTACGTCCATCTGGTGATATATTTGACTGCTGTCTTTCATCAACCACTCTGCACCTTCTTGCGTATCCTCTGTATTGAAACAATTATACAGGCTGGGAAACTGCTTTCTTGTTGTGTTTTTTCGGACATAAATCTCTCGTGACTGCAAACAGCAGATGGGCTCGTAACCCTTTACAAATGGCTTTTGGCTGTGCACACTCAGCCACGGCACAAAAGCAGCAGGAAAACAGGACTTTGGTGTGTGGAGAATTCAGTTTCACCTCAGTCTTGCCCACAGGGTCTTTGGGGAGTATTAGATTATGACACTGCCAGAACCAACATCAAACCTATTGTGCAGAAAGGTCACCAACACGCTGAAATGAACATGGCCTCAGTCCATCAGAGGGACTGAACACTTTTTATGACACCCACCCGTTGCCATGTTCAGGGATTTCAAGCTGCTGAACGATATGTGGATTTGCAGAAGTTTGATTGAACACGTTGGGGCTAAATTCTCTGGGTAAATAATGATAATGAGCAGTTTTGGAGTCACCAATTTGTTCTGGATCGTGCAACTGTTCCACCTAATTAGGAGTCTGTTTACACGAATGCTGTACAACACAGTCAAACAAAACCCTGGATCTCGCCGGCTTTGCATAAATGGGGATTTTCTTTGTCGGATGGAAATTAAACTTCTCGGATGGATCAACTTTTGCTGAATTTGAATCTGATCAAAGGATGCATTTATAGATAGAAAGACTATCATGATTTACTATTGTGATGTTGTCAGTAAGTTTAATCCAAAAGTGGTCATCTGATTAGAATATAAATATTTATATATATTAAAAAAAACGCAATAACATTTATCATTTCGTGATAGCTTCTTAACTGTTTCTCCCCATGTTTTTGACCATTAATGAGACTCCGTGTTGCAAAATCACAACACCAGGTGACTTCGTCATCTTTTATTTTTGCACAACATCAGACAGCTTAAGCAGAGGAAAATATGCACTTTGCAAGATGTCACTCCAAAATCAGCAGCAAATAAACAGAGGTAGTTTCTTGGAAAATAAATGCAGAATGAATGCATTGAATCTGAAATGCTCAGTCATTTAGGGCTGCTGTGAAAATAATTACCCTTTTGCATGGAACCATTTTTTAATGTCAAATCCAGTCATCTGTAATCTGCCGTGATTTATCCTGCTGTTGTCCTTTAATATATCTCAGTTGTGACTTGTGAATTATCATGATGACAACCAAACCCAGGATAGCGCAAAATCACAACAACAGTTGGCTCACAGCGCTTTGTATTGTGAGGTAAAGACCCTACAGTGACACAAAAAGAGTTCAGTTTAGAGTCTGTTTTCAGCAGCGATGTTCAAAAACTGTCAAAGAAAACACGGCTAACAGCATCAAGGAAGCTGAACAAACAAACAAACCAAATAGTTGAATTTAAGCTAATGGCGTCCAACCTGCTTGCCTTTCTCAAAAAGGTCAAAGATTCAAACATGTTTGTACATAAATATCACTTCAGACTTTTCCACGGTAGCCCTCATTGCCTTAAAACAGTAAATATGTCCTTTAAAAAGGCAGATAAGAAAGGAGAATCGTTTTGGTTTCACTTCAAAACAAACATATAAGCAGAAGGGCGATGTTTGCAGGGCGATGAAACAAGGTTGGAAACCACAGGTGCATGAGTGTATGAGGATTCTTAACCTGGGCCAGGTGGGCAGCCTCCAAAAGGCTTCATCATTTCAGGGAGCCAGAAAGTTTCAGGCACAGTGGGGATGAACTGTTTTGTGCTACTGTTTTTTTTTCTTTTTCTTTTTCTTTACAGATTAAGTGCAGCACTGACCACACAGGCATTAACACTAACAGTTTTGTTTTTCTTTTCTTTTGTTTTTTAAATAACATTTTAAAGAATAGTTTGACATTTTGAGAAATATTCTTTGACTTGTTGCTGGCTTGGATGAGAAGATCAGTATCACTTTAATTTCTCTGCAGTAGTTACATTGTATCAGCTTACAGATGGTTTAGCTTAGCTTAGTTAAGCTTAGCTACACTTGCTATATCTAAATCAAACACATATATCTTTTTGATGATGGGGGGCAGTTTTATGGCAATACTAACTTTCTCTAGTTTCCACTTGTTATGTGCATTGAAGACCAGCAAATAGAAAGCCTTCTTTTTACTAACTAACAAAACGTATATAATGTGCTAATTTCAGTGATAATTTGTTAAATTTCTGTGTCAAGGTAGTGCTTATGAACAAACATGCTACATATTTACAGACATCTTTTCTTCTTATCTTCTGTTATGTTGTCCATTAAAAAGAGCATTAACTTTTCTCTTTCCTCACTGCTAACCAGTTTCTGAAGATATCTGCCTGACCCTGGTTCTGCCCGAGGTTTCTTCCTGTGAAAAGGGAGTTTTTCCTTTCCACTGTCATCAAATTTTCATTGTTGGGGTTTTCTTTCTAATATTCTGGGATCCTTACTCTACAGTATAAAGCTCCTTGAGGTGACTGTTGAGATTTGGTGCTATATAAATAAATTTGAATTGAACCAACTGTTGGAAAGTCCATTGAGCATATTTCTCAAAATGCCACACTAAGACTCTGTCTTGTCAACGATCTGGTTTTATGACATTTTGTGCTTGTAGGCTGCATATTTTTATGTTTTCAATAATGTGTAAAATAATATTAATAGGTTAAATCTAATTACCCAAGACAAAATCTGTGATGAAGAATGATCTTAGTGTTCAAAAAATAGAAAAGTTTAATGGAATGGAAAAACTGAGCTGAACTGGGGGTTTGTCCTGGCACATAAATCACCTGTGTGTGCATCTTTTGTGGATGTACAGGGGGCTTTATCAATATCGGTCCTTTAATACAGAATTACAGCACAGTTCATAGAGAATAAGAGAAATGTGGTGCACATTAATCAAACTGGGAAAGCCTGTGAGAAGTCTGTAATGAAAACATCTATGCTGAAGCTTGAGGGGACTCCTTGAAGGGTGCACGCTGTCATGACTGGAAAAGCAGGACAATGAGACATAAGTGAGGCATAACAAACACAACAGATTTCCTTTTTTTTCCTGTGTTTTTTATAAATCCAATTTGATATTTCATGTAAGATTGTCACAGTGATGCAGCAGCTCTGCTTCACAGCTAAAAGGACTTTTTCCAGGACTTGCAGAGAATCTTGTGGAAGGCATGTCTGAAGTCCCGGTTGAAGATGGTGTAAATGGCAGGGTTGAGGGAGCTGTTGCAATAGCCAATCCAGAAGAAGAATTTAAAGAGGGGGTCGGGAATCCTACAGGGTTCCCTGCACACACCATACAGGCTGTAGCTAAAGAAAAAGGGAAACCAGCAAACAACAAACACTCCCATGACAACAGCCAGGACAAATGTGAATCTCTTCTCCCTGGCTTGGGAGATCTTCTTCCTGGCTAGGGAGCTCTTACGGCGTTTCCTCCTGGAGGTGAACAGATCCATGGACTTGTTACTGACCCTGGAGATGCGAGTGGATTGCTTGGAGAGCGAGTTTTTCTTGTTGCTGATCCTCTTTGCTCTCTGGGACTCCTGCAGCTGGGGCTTGTGACCTTTGCCCTCTGACGAGGAGCTCTCCTCCATGTCAGGCTCCTCAGTCTGTTGCCCGACGGTGACGGTGCGTTGGCTGGGCGTAGGCGGGCACTGACAGTGACCGTTCTCCCTCTCGCCGTGGAAAGGGGAGGTGGCTTTGCTCAGTCCATTCTCAGTTTGTGTAACGCCATCTGGCCTGGGTTTTTTTTCTGACATGCTTCTGGTTCTGGTTTTGGCCACCTGGTATATTCTGATATAGACCAGGATCATGATTAAGCAGGGAGCGAAGAAGGACGCGATGCTGGAGGAGAGGATGTACCAAGTGTCATCATTCAGCTCGCACTGAGGCTGAGAGCTGATCTCACTGTTGCTGTCGATAGATATGAGCGGCGGAGAGGAGATAAACGCAGATATAAGCCACACGATCAGGATAATGCACTTGACGCGTTTAGGAGTCCGCTTCAGGTTGTACTCTACAGCCTGCGTAACGGACCAGTATCGGTCCAGGCTTATTGCGCACAGATGCACAATAGATGAAGTACAAAACAAAACATCCAGAGCCAGATAAATACCGCACCAAACTTTTCCAAAATACCAGTAACCCATGAGTTCATTTGCCAAAGAAAACGGCATCACGAGAGTGGCGACCAGGATGTCCGCTGTGGCCAGAGACACCAGGAAAAGGTTTTGGGGGGCTTTCAGTGCCCGGCTCGTTAACACAGCGATAACCACAAGAATATTTCCAACAACGGTAAAAAGAATGAGAAAACTTACGAGAGCGGCGATGCCAGCTATCGCTGCTAAAGAATATCCACTGTCCAGCGTCCAGGAGGAATTTAAATGGATCACCGTGAACGCATCCATTCCGCTGGCGTTGAACGAATCCATTGTTACATATATTTGCGTGTGTGTGTATATCCTGGTTGGATTTTGTCAGTTCTTTTCAGATCTCTAATGCTCCTGTCATTAGAGTCCATCAGAAACGCGCTCCTCCGTGGTTAATTTACACATCTGACGACATGGATACGGGCGCACGCAAAAAATAAAATAAAATCCCAGTTAACGAAGTCTCTGGAGGCTCTTACAGCCTGTTGATCGGGTGTGTCTCAAGACAACTTGCTTGAATTGGAAAGACACCCCTGGTATAGTTTTGTCACGGCTCCTGTTCGTCAGGAGTTGAATGACATCCAGCCGCAGCTCCCCTTCCTTCAGCATGGTGCGCTCTCGCTCTTAATGATGCCCCAAGTGTTGTTCTCATAAAACTCACCCACTGCCGCCCCGCCCCCAGCACACATTATTTTCATATTGTGGGAATGTGATAAGGCTGTGTCCACATGATCTCAAACCGATGCAAAAATATTAATGTGAATAGTATTAATAACATCTGAAAATGTATAAGTCGATAAGAGAGCGAGAGAGAACTCTGTATATTGACGTGCTGGTTGAGTTTTAAGTGTCTATAAAACCTGAAAAACTTCCTCTTCTCTTTAATAAACCTCAACTCACTGGAGGTCAGTATTGCTGCACTCATCACCATCAACTATTTCCCCGCTGCAGAGTCCTAAAGGTTGTTTATGGCCGTTAAGGGAAGAGACAGTCAGCCAGGCCGTTTGAGATGAAATGAAAAAAAGAAAAAGAAAGTGTGATCAAGAGTCGGACAGCAGGATTTAATTTGTGGAGCGCCGTGTGTGTGTGTGTGTGTGTGTGTGTGTGTGTGTGTGTGTGTGTGTGTGTGTGTGTGGCTGTGTGTGTGTGTGTGTGTGTGTGTGGCAGCAGTTTTGAGGAGATCACGGAGGCGGAGTG
>NW_005187655.1:269186-276523 GCF_000239375.1 Pundamilia nyererei | reverse complement strand
CTGGCAGTACCACTGGGGGATGCACAGCACGTATGTTAACAGGTTAAAAAAAATAAAAGATGCCTGGAGCTATGCCAGTGTTAACATTTCTGAGCCCCATGGGATCTTTTTTTTTAAAAATACGAATAACACATCTTGGCTATGAAGAAGCTTTAAAAAATTCAAAATGCCAGCTACTTCTACCAAATATAAGAAAACATGAGCGCAAGAGACGGAATTTCACAGCTTTAATTCTTTTCCTTGGGGCAGCAGTGTTAGACTCACGTGATTTCCTCAGCAGATTGCAACGGAATTATATTTTCAACCTCAGTTAGCGCATTTGTATGCACAAAAAATCCTGCAATCCTTCCCACATACATAGGAAAAAACCCGAAAAATAAAACATTGCCGCAGCCGAGTGTTACATCCACCCGCTTGCACGCACGTATACACTAAAGAATACATCTGAATAGGTTTAAGATGAAGACATGCCTGAGTTGATAATCATGACACCCACTGATCTCGATCAAAAGCATTCATCACTCAATTATACTTTACTTTATATTCAAGACCAGAAAGATGTGACTGAGTCTGTGGACTAATAATATGCCAACTGTTGAAAATCTAGTAGAAACATAACCTTTAGCCAAAGCATCTGAAGTAAAATGAAAAGGCGATGAAAATAAGTTTGAAGTAAAACCACTTTACAAATGTAATAATATGACCAGTGTCTTTAACATCTACATCAATAACTCAGCAGCATCCCATTGATACACAGTCATCCTCCTTAGAAGTACTTCATGCACTAAGTCCAAGTGTCTCATCACACCAGCTGATTTAAAATAAGTATTTAAATGAATTGTGTTTTATACATTTCTGGTTATTTTTAATTAAATGTTTGAACAATCAAAGTATGGACAAGGAAAAAAAACAATACATTTGTCTTCTAGCTTCTCTGTGTTGTTTCTTTTTCTTGTTTTTCAAGGGGCAAAAAGAGGATGATAACATGTCTACCCATCTGTTCTATGTCTATCTATCTTTAAACCCTCCTGTGTCTTTCTTCTCAGTTAAAAGTTTTGAGTTTCTTTTCAAAGAGAGCCCTGAAATACTTAATATGTCATTTTTTGATTGTGTCAGTTTCATTTACTTCCCAATGATAGTAATAAAAGTAATATATTTAGGGTATAGCATCCATTTGGTTGGTAAAGATGTAATCATGCAGCTTTAGTACATTAAAAAATGGCCTTGGCAGTGTTTTAGTGATGGTTCCAGAAGGAGGTGAGACCATGACTCATCATCTTACCTCATTCTAAAAGTTCGCCCAGGGAGTCAAACCAGTGAGCAGCACATCTCTAGTTCAAAGCTCCACTTCACCAAATCCAGTTTCCCAAATGAGCACCCAGAAATTATAATTCGTGCCTTTACAGCAGAGGAAGGACAGTAGTAGCAAGTTTGCAGCACTTTCACGCTGTCTCCCAGTATTGCCTTGAATCTGCATGAATATTTCAGCAGTTAACCTGCCTTGCACTCCCTGTTTCTCAATTATTGACTGGAAGCTCTTATCAATGTGATAAGAGCCCCCAGTCCTCGCAGATGAGTGGGCACACATCTTATCAATGTGTGCCTACACTTTGTTGTGAAATACCAGACAAAAAACAAAGAAAAAACTGCATTGTATTTAAAAAATCACACCTTTACCCAAAGTTGCATTATTTGTTGCTGTATCAAAAAATGTGCTGCAGCGTTAGCTCTCAGGTAGCAAGGACCTGCCGGGTTTATATGTGTGGAGTGTCCCGGGGGAGAGATGTGCTGACAGCAAAGATGATTCCTGTTTGTTTAAGGAACTCGGTGATGGTGGGGAATAATGCCTCTCATTCAGCCATAATTACTAGGAATTCCTACTGGGAGTAGGAATGGTTTTCCTTTAAAGGGGCATATTATGCTTTTCCTTTTTTTTTCTGTCATGCAGTATATGCTGTATATTTTTTAGTGGATACTCATATTAAACATCAAACAAGTTTCAAAAAGCTGCAGACTGCTCTAAACACTTAGTTTCACAGGTCTTTTTTTTTTCTTTTGGTTCCATGTGATGTCAGTGAGTGGACAATGTTAATTTGGTCATCTCAGACCTGCTGTTCAGGCCTTTTTTCAGCCAATCAGGAGAAAGTTTAAGTTTAATCTGAGCTAAAACAGCTTGTCTCACGGAGTGGGTGAACAGAGGAGGATCAGTACAGAATAAACAAGGTTAATTCTGAACTGTGAATGCAAAAGCAATTTTATACTAGCCATTCTCTTCCACTTATCCATATCAGGGTCACAGGGGGGCTATCCCCCTATCCCTATCCCTATCCCAACTTGCCAGCCAGACAGAGGGCGAACACAAAGAGACAGACAACTATTCACACTGAAATTTACACCTATGAGCAATTTAGCAATCACCAGTTAACCTAACCCTCACTAACTCCATGTCTTGGGACTGTGGGAGGAAGCTGGAGTACCCGGAGAGAACCCACACAAACATGGGGAGAACACATCCACACAGAAAGGCCCTAACCAGATGTTGAGATGAACCCAGGATCTTCTTGCTGTGAGGCAACAGTGCTAATGGTCCCACCACGCTGCCCTCTAGTAGAGTCAAAGAATAAAATCGTGGAGTTGCAAATGAGCACAATAGACCCCCTTTAAGAGATTTGAACAATGAAGTTCTTAAATGATATTTTGCAAGAGATAGCAGTTAAAGGGGCTGAGAGTCTGACGTGTCCTATTGACAACTTTTCAGCCACAGCCCAGAGAGATGAGCTTATTCCAGCACTTGTAGAGCTGTCAGACTGTGATGTCTTTTTGCAAACACAAACACAGCATCTGTAAGTGCAGTATTTTAATAACTGAATAAATGACGCAGAGAAACATAAAAAGAAACGAGGTTACAAAATCCCAAATTTATGTCTCATGAACTTAATGGGAAGCAATCGCATCAAGTGCATAAAATCCACTGCACCTTGTAGTCACTTAGAAAGCCTTTTTTCTTAATTTTACATGGTGTAACATATTAAACAGTTGCCCTTGCTTTTAAAGAGTCAACCTTGTTCATATGAAAATTACTTGTGTAGCTCTTTACTGGTTAAACAGTGTCTTAAGGTGCATCAGAAAGAGAAAAAAAACCTTTGTCTGTTCTACTTCTGTTTGCCTTTTGTTTTCTTTCTGAGTCTCAATGTTTTTATGACTAATGGTTATCTGTCTCTGTGAAATTGTTGACACTGTAGAGTTAGTCAGGAGAAATACGTCAGTGCTTAATCTTTGCCTCCAGTTGTGTTGCAAACTGTCAGTGCCGCTTCATCACAAACATCCAATTATACTGACGTTTACCTTTTATAAAACTGGGACACATTTAGGACTCATTCAGCGTGATGGATTTCCTTGACGAGTCCCTCTGTTTGGTGAGGTAGTGATAGTGTTAGGTAATTGCCTCTTAGGTGTTTTCTGATTTACCTCTGTGGAAGCCTCGAGCACAGCCTGGCTGACTGTTGTCTAGTTTAGAGTACAGTGGGGGAAATAATTATCTGATTCCTTGCTGAATTTGTATGTTTGCTCAATTGCAAAGAAATGAACAGTCCTTGGTGATCATTGGGAAATGGAACAAATATAAATTGATCATCAGTGCAAGATTTTGCCTCATGGGATGAGGATGATCAGGAGAAAGGTGGTGGATGATCTAGAACTACACAGGAGGAGCTTGTTAGTTATCTGAAGGCAGTTTGGACCACATTCACCAAAATCTTATCTCATAAGGGTGCAGGACAACTTCACTACATTGAGGCCCAATGGATGGAGCTGTGTACTGTAAAATCTTGGAAGAGAACCTCCTTCTGTCAGCCAGAACACTGAAGATGTGTCATGGGTGGTTCTATCAGCATGACGACAACCAAAAACATACCACCAAGGCAATAAAGGAGCGGCTAAAGAAGAAGCACATTATGTTCATGTAGTGGCCTAGACAGACTCAGACTTATACAAAGTCTGTGGAGGGAGCTGATGGTTCAAGCTGCCACGGGGCAGGTAAGAAAGGATTTAGCTTGGAAAGACAAGCGTCTGGATTTCTTTAGGTTTCTTCAAGATGTTTCACCTCTCATCTGAGAAGCTTCTTCAGTTCTAAGAGCAACTGGTGAAGAGTCACAGATTAAACCCTATGGGAGTGTCCCCAGGAGGGTCATGGACCCCCTATTGATCCTCTACCTAATCACCTCTACTTAAGGTGTGAAGGTGTGGCTTGGTGTGGTCCATGACCCTGTTGGGGACACTCCCATGGGGCTTAATCTGTGACTCTTCACCAGTTGCTCTTAGAACTGAAGAAGCTTCTCAGATGAGAGGTGAAAGATCTTCTAGGAACCTAAAGAAGTCCAGATGCTTCTCTTTCCAAGCTCCTTAGACTACGATGACCTGGATGACTGAGAACCGTCACAGATTAAAGGATTTAGGGAGTTTCTGTACAGAAGAGTGGGCCAAATCCCTCCTGAGATTTGTGCAAACCTGGAGACCAAATACAAGAAACATCTTACAGCTGTGCTCACCAATAAGAGTTTTTCCACCAACTACTAAGTCATATTTTATTTAGGGATGGAAAACTTAGTTTGCTCAGTGGCTTGCAAATCAGTTTATAACTTTTACATAAAGTGTTTTTCTGAAAATGTGGTTTCTATTCTGTCCCTCTCCATCAAAATGAAAATACCATTAAATTAGAGACTTCATTTCTTGGTAAGTGAGCAAATTCGCAAATTCATCATTGGATTAATTATTTTTCCTTTTCCTTCTACATGGAAAGAAAACCCTGTGGAAGGATGCATTTCAGAATATGATGATCATATGTATGATCATCTCTCTTCTCCATGATATCAAGTATTTCCATCAAAAGTTTACACTTCACATCTGCATCTCCTTAAAGATTATTTCTCCATGAGAAATATTTCCACCATTACCATAAACAGTCTTGATATCACAACAAATTATTAAGACTGGAAAGAGAATATTCAATGTGTGAATAATCTATTATAGCAGCTTCAGTGTCCTTACAACTTGGGGTCAGCAGCGTTGACTGGACTCCAGAGCCCAGCAGCCCCTCAAGCAGAGCAGAAATGGTGTCTGCAGAGCTGCAGAGGAACGAGCACCATATTTTTAAATGAGCACAAAAGGCATTGGCGAGGTGTGACAAGAAATTGCGAGACTGACTGAAAGCCCAGCGTGAACCCTTTTGTGGGCCAGTCATTACGGATGGCAAGCCTTGCAGCCCTAATTCAACATTTATTTGCAGATAGTCATTCAGAATTATTTATTTAATTTACATGTTTGGTGTCAGGAAAGACATTTTGACAATATTAATGTGTCACTATTATCCACAAGAATAAAGAGGCAAAAAAAAGCCCATTTTGGTTAATTCTCCCTCTGTGTCTGATTAAAAATCGGTCATACGGTGGATTTAACACTTAGTTACTTTACTAGTAACCTGTATATAAACTTCCAATCACAATCCTCCAGTCTCTTTGTGCTTTCAGGTGCAGTGCACAGTTGGACCTAAATCTGACTTTTGCAGGAGGCTAGTCCATAAAGTGGATCTTTGTGCTCATTTCCAGCTCCGCACTTCTGTCTTGGATTCTGTAGAGTAGCACTACATAACTCACACTTCAAAATAACCCTCATTTCTCTGACACTGGGCCTTGTCTGTCTGAAACTAGCTATTTTACCTTGATTGACTTATTCTACATGGACACTCCTCACAAGCAGAAGGTTTGGTTTGGTCATCAGTCATCATACAGGTCATACAGTGCAAAAAGGAGCATTTAGAGTACTCTGAAACTGAATCTTTTGGTTCACAGGGATGAATATCCCATCATTATCATGTCCCTGCCCCCCACTTGTCCTCTAGGTGCAGATCTGTCTTCTCTCTTTCTTCTATCAGTGTGAATGTTGGCACTGTCTTCCAGTGGTGGACGTGGTCTCAGGAAGTCTCCAGCTGGTGCACCTGTTTTCCACCCACGATCGGTGGTACTTAAAACTGGCTTTCACTTCCACTTGTTGCCCTGTTGTTGTTCTGTGTATGATGTAGCATCAAGTTCTCTCTCTTCTGTACTCTTTCACCTGTCTTTTCCCTCCTGCTAGGAAAGCTGTCTGAAAGCATGCTTAATACTTACCTGAATACCTGCCTGAGACACTCTCATCTAGCCTGCAATAGAGGTCAGAGTGGCCTGAACCTTTGTCCTGTGGAAAGAAAGAGAATTGTAAATCCCAGCCTGAATACTTTCTTCTGAACACTCATTTGTACTGAGTTCAGTTTATTAGCACTGTTAAACTATCTGACTGTGTCCTTCACGTGACCCCTTCAGATTAACAGCCAGGATTTGAAAATGAAGCTTGAAATATATTTAAATAATTATGGGGGGTTTTTTTAATGGAAACTAAGCTTTGAAGGGTTGTTTGTTGTTTTCATGGATCAAAAGCAAAATTCTAATTTCTGAAAACTTGATTTTGTTTCAGTATAACTTCTTGTTGAGTCGAGTTGATCCAGCAGGTTTTCAAATTTGTTACTGTCAAGTTTGCTTTTGTTAGAAGCTTCAAATTATAATAAGATTTGAATCCCATAGAATTACAACAACGATCACTGTGATTAGTTCAAACATATTTAACTTTTAAAATGAGCATGCATGATTGTAATTAGGGATGCACCGATACCGATACTGGTATCGGGTATCGGGGCCGATACTGTAAAATATGTATGGACTCATACTCATAAAAGTTAACCGATACCATGAACCGATACCAACTTATTTCATTAATCAGAGGGTGGCTTGCCATTTCTGTTGTAGTTTTTTAGATTGGCCACTAGGGGGACATCCCGCGCTAAACAGGCACAGGGTTAGACGAGTCAGACTGGCAGCTCCAGATAAAAAAAGAGAAACTGGAGGCTGCTGTAGCTAGGCTAAACAAAATGTCAGCAGTGTGGACCGGAACAGCCAACTTTGACTCAGGTTTTGGAAAAGCGATGAAAACTATCAAGAGAAAATCCACGGGCAGTTAAAATAACAGAGGCTCTGACTCATTTTATCCCTCTGGATGTCGATGGAAGCCAATGCCGGTTGTGGAAAACATAGGATTGCATCGTCTTCTCAGCATACTCGAGCTGCGATATGAAATTCCCAGCCGCCCATACATCAGGGAGATAATGGTGCCAAAACTTTCTGAAGAGGTAAAGACAAGCAGTGTGTGCGCGATGTCAGTCCTCGGTTTAACGACACAGTGGACTGATGATCCACGGGCAGATGAGTTTATTCGTCAATGCCAAATACTTTCGTTATTTTGTTTGTTTGTTT
>NW_005187655.1:266408-267360 GCF_000239375.1 Pundamilia nyererei | reverse complement strand
CTTTGATATTAATGAGTTTTTTGGGTTCATTGAGAACATGGTTGTTGTTCAATAATGAAATTATTCCTCAAAAATACAACTTGCCTAATAATTCTGCACTCCCTGTAATGTCATTCAAACAGGGAAACTTGCATTTGTTCTATATTCATTAAATAGAAGAGTGACTTCGGCAGGGTTCAATCCTTCTGATGTTTTCATTTTAATGACTTTTGCTTATAGCTAATGAAAACCATTGAGTGAAAAAAAAATCACCTCTTGTGAGTCATTTAGGTTTAATGACAACTTTTGTTATGAACAGTAACATTGTGTCAGGAAGGCTCTAAAACAGCGGTCCCCAACCCCTGGGCCTCGGACCGGTACCGGTCCGTGAGTCGTTTGGTACCGGGCCGCGAGAGTTGAGGCTCAGGTGTGAAATGTATAGTTTTCAGGGTTTTATCAGTTTTCAGCGTTATTTTGTTATCGTTTTTATCGTTAACTCGGTTTTCCTGGGTCTTTTCACGTGTGTTATGAATAAATCTTCTTTTTTTCCGTACTCGTTTTATTTCACGGACCGGCCTTTATTTTTTTAAAGGCCGGTCCGTGAAAATAATGTCGGGCATAAACCGGTCCGTGGCGCAAAAAAGGTTGGAGACCGCTGCTCTAAAACATCTTCATCATCCACATCCTCCACGAAACGAACCACGGAGTGCTTGAAGCTGCAGTTTTTTCTTGCATATAAATATAAATATAACACAAATAACAAGAAAATCATGTATATCTTCATACTTAAACAAAAAGGATAGAATGAAAACTGAACCAAAAGCAGAGCCCAAAGGCTCTCAACATCACAGGGAAACAAGGTCTTTGTAATTTTGCAAACATAGCTCTAATTTGGATCTGAGCCCCAGAGCCCCACCACCCAGAAGATGGTGAGTGCATGAGAGTGGCTGGCTGGCACAGGATGGAGCACAGA
>NW_005187655.1:263803-265575 GCF_000239375.1 Pundamilia nyererei | reverse complement strand
TATAAAACTTGATTTGGCATTTCAAAGTTGAGATTAAATGTGTATTTTTACGCAAAGAGACTATATGAATCAGTAATAGGCAAAGAAACTTTTTAAAAGCATCTTCATTTTACTTTCAAAGCCAAAAACTTTCTTTTTTGAAGGAGTAGAAGTTATTTTGTTATGTGTCTGTGTTAACTCACAAAAATATGTAAAGAAACAAAATTAGTGATCTGCATTGCAACCACCCATGAAAGAAAAAGAATGAGACTTTTCTCGTACATAGCTTTATTTACCTACAGTTTAAGAAAAAATGCTTATTACAAGCTTAGTTCTGAAAAATGTAAATAAAACAGAATGGAGTCATTTGTAAATCTCGTAAACCCATATTTTATTTACCATAGATACAGACAACAGGCAACATGTTTAAACTGTGAAATTCTGCTATTGCATGATAAATGTTACTAATTTTGAATCTGATTACAGTAACAGTTCACATAAAGTGATGAAAACTGAAACAAAAAGCTAACAAGTAAGTGGTACTAAAACATAAAGACAGAGCTGGAGAGCATTTTGAGACTTACACGTCAGTAACATGATCGGAGTTAGAAAGAGCATCCTCAAATAGTGGAACAACTTCATAATAATGATCCTCAGCATAAAACTGCATGAAATCTCATCATCTACAGTACATGCTGCAATCAAATATCTACAAAGATCACGGATTTCTACAAATTGACTGCAGATATGTTTCTCTTAAACTGAATATATTTGATTTTGAGCCTTCCCGAAAACTTACTACTAGATGAAAACAATCTGCCGACCTTGACAGGAGTTTTATGTGTTGATGATGTGAGCCGATTATGTGCATTTAATGTACTAATAACATTTGATGCGTTTGTCTTCAGCATAGTCAGGAGTTATGAATGACTAATGAATGAGCTGTATTAGACCAGTGTTCGCCGGTTTCACGCCTGCCTGGTGTCAGCGTGAAAATCAAAACAGAAAGCATCATCGAACCTCCATATAATCCATGACATGTTTACATAGGTAAATATTTAATGACTTGTGTTTACCGATTTGGTCTTATCTTTGTATGTTGCTCATGTTAAGGATAGAAAAAAGTAGTTGTATGAATGGATATGAATGTGGCTTGTTGTATAAAGCATTTTATACAATATAAGATATACAATATATAAGTGTTCATCTACCATGTCTAATTTTAATATACAAAACAAACTTGATTAACAACTATTTTTATAACTGTTCAGCACAAACTCCAAACATTCATTGTTTTTTCCTTATTATTTTCTTTATTTGAAATTTTTTTCTCTTTGTTGTTGTTGTTGTTGTTGTTGTTGTTGTTGTTGTTGTGTGATTGCACATTAATATATATTTTTCTGATAAGCTAAAAAAAACAAAAGAAAAACTGTCCTGTTAGGTTATGTGGAAATATAACTTAATTATACCTATTACAAATCTATCGGAGGCTTTTTTTATAAACCAGTTATTAAAATTAAGATAACCATTTGCAGTACTGAAGAACATTGTAGATATAAAGTGATTATTTTCCACATAATTGACATATTTAAAAATCTAGTGTTTTAAAAGTGGGCGCTTTAAACCATTAATAATCTATAGTCACATTACAGCCTTAATGATGCTGTAAATGTTTATGAAATATGATGCCAAGCTGACAATGCCGTCTTAGTCTGCCTTGTGAGTTTTACATTTATGGCTGAAAATTTAGTGTTTCAATTAACTGTTGACTGCATGTCGTCATCTCTCATAGT
>NW_005187655.1:253066-254845 GCF_000239375.1 Pundamilia nyererei | reverse complement strand
CAAAATACTCATTTGCCTAATAATTCTGCACTCCCTGTATTTCAACAGGGGGTTTCCAGCCCAACTGTTTTGGACAAGTGTTTTCCTGATAATTTTTGCACCACATCAAAATATGGTTTTATGACTTAAATCTTTTGCTTATCTCTTTTCCTCTTAATGCTTAGACCTTTTGAAAATATCTGGGTAGACGTACATTTATTTTTGGCTTTTATTCTGTGATCGAGCAAAAGTTTCACCAATATTTGATATTCATTTTGGAAAGCGCATACGCGGCGTCCTCTGGATTAAAAAGCAGAAGACTCAATCCAAAAGCCTGCATCTCTAATGCTGTGGAGATACCTATAGGAGCTGAACTGTCATATCAACAGCATTTGCCAATCTAACACCATCAGATTGTAGATCAACATAAGTGCTCATCTAAAACATCTTTTTAAAGTAAGGAACACCATGCTAAACCACACACTGTATCCATTACAACAGCAGGGCTTCATAGAAGAGTCTGGGTCCTGAACTTGCCAGCTGGCAGTCCAGACCTTTTACCAACTGGAAACATTTGGAGCATCTAGAGCTGCTAGAATCTCGTATCAGACGAGAAAGGGACAACACGCCTCTCCCAAAACTCCGGCAGCTGCTCTCCTCGGTTTCCAGATGTTTTCAGAAGCTTGTTAAAAGAAGCGGGCATTCTTCACAGTGGTAAACAAGGTGGTGTTCCAGCTCTTTTGAGACATGTTGCTGCCATCCAATTAAAAATAAATGTAAAATTTCTCAGTGTAAGCATTTTAAATATGTTTTGTGTTCCGTAAAAGGCAGGATTATGGGATTTGCAAACTCAGTTGGGATTGGGAGTGTAATTGTTCTGGCCATGATCTAGAATTAGCAGAACACCTGATAGCTGTGTAAGACAAGAACACAAAAAGCTAGTTTTGGTCAATTTTCTTACCATGGAAAATATTTTTCGCATAAAAATCAATATTTGCCTGAATCTTTGAGCCTTACAGCAACGTGCAAATCGTAGACATGTGTTTGCACAATGAGGTTTACATAATATTTTTGAGTGAGTCAGTGTAGTTTTTTTTTCTAAATCATATAAACAAAACATCCAATCAGGCGGTGGACATGCCTGATTAAATGACATCCCCTTGAATGCAACCTCAGCTTGACTGTGTGTGACAGCTCTTTGCTTTGTTATGATAAATTTCTCCATATTTGTTCAAGGACTAGCATGCAAATGAAATGTCAAGAGGTTTCTTGTTTGGCTGCACATTAGCTAATGGTTGTTTACGCTGTCTATTGCCTCCCATTGTTTTGAAGTAGACTAGTTCAAGTGGGTTGAGTTTTGATAAATTTATTCAGCGATTTTCTTTTTCTTTTTTTTCTCCTTTTCTATTTTTTTATGTGGTTTTTATTCAAAAGCTCAAGCCAGCCATGATCTGCAGATCTGAGGATAATGCATGTCTTTCCATTTCCATTTCATTTCCATACAAACTGTCCTTTTACAGTGTGAGTCATAATGTGCAAAAAAGAGAGAAGGGCATGCACTCTTTATGTATTTTTTCCCTGTTCCCTGTTTTAAACTTCTCTGATATCTCACTGACAGTAAGAATAAGCAACATTTAGAATATTTTTCATTGTTACTGACATCACTACCAGCAGTGATGTCAGCAGAGATGAATAAATTGTGATTACATTAATCAAATAAATCATCATAAAAATTATATAAAAATAAAATAACTTCTTTTGTCTCACTAATTAAAAAGTCCTTGTGTTTTATTTAGTTTT
>NW_005187655.1:218452-250847 GCF_000239375.1 Pundamilia nyererei | reverse complement strand
ATGGTCGTGCCATCAGTTAACCCCTGAACTATATTATTATGTCAGCCTCCCCTCGTTCACTCATATCCCACTGACGAGCTAAAATGTAATTGAGGTAACTGAGAATGAAATCTAGGATGTATCCAGACATGTAAAAGTGCCAGAGAGAGTGAGCTCCGTAGACACTCTGGTTAGACAGACATTTACAATTATAACAAACCATTCACTGTCAAGTTCAACCAGTGCATCTTACATCACTAAGTGTAAACCGAGACAGGACTTTCGGACTTTAGCAGCAGCTTCAGCATCAGATTAGCTCATCATTTGAATCCAGTGGGGAGGAAATGGGAGCTAAATAAAATCAGAAGCACATATCAACATCCTTAAACTATCTACAAGTGAGCCAGGTGATGTGAGTGCAATTCAGCGCATGGTCAGATGAATTTCACTTGCCTCACCAAATGACATCCACTAAAAGGAGCAACAGGTGGTAACAGTGATACTTGGGCTACATTGCAATAAATGCACCGTTAAGTGGTACAATTTGGAGACAGATGTAGAACAAGATACTTTTTTTTATCTGCGGTATAATTGTACATAATCTGACTGAAGTTGTCCTGTCAGTCGGCAGTATTCTTATTTTTTTAGCCGACATAGGCTAAAGTGTGGTAACAGCACGCCTGTAAAGCTTTAGCTTGTTAAGAATTCTTTTTAAGAGCGTTTGAAGTGATGTGGTGTTTATTGCATCTGCAAACTCCAACCAACAGGAGCAAAAGCGGTAGATATGTTTTAGACAAGCTTCTAATGTAGCTAAAATTTGCTCATTAGTTAGTCCAACTTACTAGTTTAGTACCTCCACTAGGGACCAAGGGTTGTTAGCAGTTCCAGCATTATCCAACGGGCTTAGTTTGTGGGTTTACAAATTGCAAGTTTTGAAAATGCCATGTCACGTCCACATCCACTCTGCTCTGCTGCTCTCACTCTTATTGTGAGAGCAGGTCCTGAGAGGGAGCAGGTCCTGGATCCTATTAGAGTGGGAGCTTGTTTTGCTCTTGATTAGATTTATGTACACCGTCCAAAAAATCCCGGCCAAATTTGTGTGGAGTGGAGCAATGCTTGTAAATCGTACTCCTCATCCTAAGAAATCACATTTCTCCAGATGTCCTGCTTGAAAATGCAAAGTAACAATGTCGACTACTATATTATTCTGTCACATGCTGAATGCAATGAGAATGCTGTTTCTTTATTTCTTTATGGATCAGTACTAGCTGCGGCTTTATGAGTTGGTCAGTGTGTCTGTATGTTTCATCACGGTAGAAATGAGGTCCTGGGGAAACAGAGGCGCTCATGAGTGCTTTGGCAGGTGTTTATATGTGCGTCTGTGGACAGATTGTGTTACCATATGGCCTGCAAACTCATCTGTCTCGACTGTATTATGGCTACCTCGAATAAGTGCTGCGTGACACCGTAACACTCAGCAAGTGCAGGAGCGCTCAGGGGACAGCGCCTTGCAGGCAGTTCTGTAATGTGGGCAAAACTTTTAGAATGCATTGACACCTTAATAAAACATTTTGTGATCTGAATACTGTTCACAGGATGAAGGAAATAGAGCTGTAGAGTTTCACATCAGTACATCTGTTGACCGTTTCGATGGAATATTCGTGCATGGGATTATTTTTAATCACAGCTCTTTTAATTGAACATATGCCAGCATTAGAGATGCACACTGAAGAGGAGGCGACTGCACTGACAATACGCTGGGTTTTCCCTCGGCCCACCGCAGATAGCAAATTAATATTAATGCACTTGTCTGTGGTAATGGGCTGTGTGTGCTGGCTTGAAACGCTCTGCTGCAAGCTTCAGAGGATGAGTTTTGTCAGCAGTTTAGGAGTTTTGTTCTGTATCTGCGAAAACAGACACTGATCATTTTTGATAGCTGGCACTTTATCTCTAAGTGGATGCTCTTATCGAATACCGAAAGAGATAAAACAACCCTGAATTCGTTTAAACTGATTAAAGAAACCGTTGTAGGGAAGTGTAAACAATCTAATTTGAAATAGACTGCTCACAGAACATGCTGACTATGACTTCCAAGAATATTTTTCACTTCTAATGGAACGCATTTAGATTTGGAGAATTTCAGGGACCTCACAAAAATCACACACAGGTTATTGAACATTCTGAACATTGAGCTATTACAACATTTTTATCCATCCGAGTTGCCCTTCTGTTTTGAGTTATCTTTTCTGAAGATGAATTATTATTGAATTTACCTAAAATAATTGAAAATTTGATCAAGGGAGTGGCTGACAACGTCACACCCTGACATTCTTCCAGATTTGGGCAAAAAAGAGGAGGATAGTCCAAACAAGGCTGATTTATCAGTTCACTGAGCTGTGAGCGGCTCAGCCGTGCTATACATCAGTGGGTCTTCTGAACCATCTGTGTAAATAATGTCTGACGCTGCATGAAAATGAAATAATGAATCACTGCCATCCCTCTGATGTCTCACAACTCTATCTGCTCACCCGCAATAAGCCACTTGTTTGAATCACTCCGGCGAAGCGAGGAAAAGCACGTGCGTGCTGGCGTTCTCCCCATCGTCGTTCCTGAAAGGCAACAGAGTCGCTGCACAAATTGAATTCCCTTAACAACAATAGCTCATTCTGATCATAACACTCAGAAAGCCAAGACTAATAGATCTTTAACTCAGCTGCCTGGCGCCTGCATTAGTGATGCTGCTCCTTTGCAGTGGAAGGCTGCGACCAAATTAGAATTTGATTGCTGTTGCATCACAGAAATTTTACCAGTGGAGACTGGGTTAAAAGGTCCGTTAATTGACTCCAGAAAGTAAATAGATTAATCATTAAGGCCATCGAGACCTGCCATGAATCACATTTATTAGTAATCGCATCAACAACAATTATAGGATGAGAAATCAACATCCCACAGCAAATGTTTTTCACCTCAGACATTAGTTAGGCTTAAAGCACAAACTCTCTACATTGACATCGGTATTTGAGACTTTCAGGATCAGTTTTCTTAATCTAGAGGTTCTACAGCAAATTTTTTAAAGCTTCACCAGGTAGCAGGTGTTGGATATTATAACAGCATCATAAGTTACACATAATAGCCGTTAGGGTTAGAAGCAGTTAGAAGCTGAATCCTTTAAGAAGCCTGGAGAAATATTCCAACTACACCAACTAGAGGTTGGTGCTGGAAAAAAAGACTTATTGATGGAGATTATCAGATTTTAACATTTCCTCCTCAGGAGACATCATGAGTGTGCGCCAGTCAACCATGTAGTGAGTGTTTGTACGAAGTTTCATGGTAATCTGCACAATAGATTGAGTTTGTTCAGTCTAGCCCAGCTAATGCTACAGTCCCTGGAGCCAACTCTCCAACGTGGCAGTGACAGCTGATGGTTATCGCCATGTAACAGTTTAATAGCATCTTGCAGCTACATTATGATCATCATTAGGATTAGAAAGACTTCCTTTCACACATGAATATTAGATAATACCACAAAAAATAGAGTCATGTCAGTAAATACTGGGACATTTATGGTTCAGTTTATATATTTGACATTCAAGGATCTTTTAAAGACTTTTATCTGCTCCTTTCATCAGCTGTATTAATTTAGTACAGCTGTGCGTACATACTTAATAAAAATGAAGCTGTGATGTACAGCCAGTGTCTTGTACTTCAAGATAGAATTGGACTAAAGCTTTTCTTGTCTTCTTTACCACTAAAAGTGCTTTAGACTACAATCATACATCTCTTATTCCACTGGTTGTCCACAACCATTTCAGAATGATCACATAGCCTAACATGTATGTCCTCTTGGATGAAGCTGGAGCTCCATGAGAGGACGTATGCAGGCACAGGAAGAGGATCCAAACCCCACAGTGAAAGGCGTCAGGCAACCAGGAGATGGTGAACATTGTCCTCTCAAGGGCAATCGCTTTTCATTCACAAAGCACCTCCAGGAGCGACGATCTGTTTGACATGTAACTGACATTTTACCTATACCACCAGGTCGCCTGTATCCTTAATGAATCTGCTGTACAATAACAAAAAATTATCTTACGCTGCATCGAATTAAATAAGACTGAACATGAGTGGGTTTTTTTTACAAAGCAGGGCTCTGAATTTTAAGTGTGTCACCGTTAGATAAGAGAAATGGGCTCTTCTGTTTTTCTCAATCTTGCTGCTTGGTTACAAAAGTATTCGCAATGCCTCAGGACTGATAAAAGGGACACACTTGGTTGATTATTAGTTGATTAGGCTTCTTATGAATCATCACACATTGTGCACAGAATGCATTTCTTCTCCCCCGAATTTAATTAAAATCAAACCCGTTGATGAGCCTCAGAAGTTTTCATTTTGTGTCGCACACAACTGTTAGCGAGTCCGTGTCAGCGGTGCCGCACACATCGCTTGATTTGCCATAACGACTTGTAACTGCGTGCCAAAGGCTTTTCGTGCAGGCAGAAATGCCATGAATTTCAAATTTTGTGCCCTTTATGAGGCCAAGCAAGATGCTTTGAAGCCTTAGAGCGTTTTCTGGGCAGCCCTAAGGGCAGAGTCCCTAATTGAAAGAGACAAGGAGAACTAGGAATAGGTAGCGTATAAGAGGCTAGAGCACTTCTCCTTCAACCAATCAAGTGTAGGATAAATGTCAAGCCATGGAAAGGCCAGGCTCAGAAAAGAAGATCGCAGTTGAATCCTTGAAATGTCAGCTAATATTTGTTTGATTGGGAGAAAAAATGTGTGCACATGAGGAAAACTCTCAAAGGCGAGTTAATAACTAACACCACACACAATCAACGCCATTATGTTGTGTTTTCGTTCTTAATCTTTTTTTCTTTTCTTTTTTGCCAAGTGCTTAGTACAGGACTGCCTCACAAATTAATTGAAGGGTTTTCTAAATCTTTTACATATATTAGTAAAAATGGATTACAGTGGGATCCCGAGCCTTTTCCTCTGCCCCTCTGTGCCCTTTAATAAAGAGATGTTGCTTTCACTTCGTATCAGTAATCACATTTTTATGTGCAGAACATTTCTTAGTGCCTTTTCTTGCCAAATTCAATCAAATGTTCCTAGATAGGGTGGGGGTGGAACTGCACTTGTAAATGAGGGTAAAAGAAAATGACATCTCGCCACTATTTAACCTCACCAAACACGAGCCCTTTGAGTGTTTCTGCCACTTCGTCACACATGCAGCAAGAGAATAATGCATGCATGTCACAGTTTCAAAAAGTGCAGCTTGTACTAATTGCGTGACTGATGTTGAGAGGAATCTATTATGTTTTTCCTTATTTTCTGTCACATATATTGTCATGTTAAACATTGCCAAAGTTCTAAATAACTATGACCAGCTACGCAGGCTTCAGACTGCATTAAACACAGCCCCACCCACCTGCCTGCTGTTCAAACCTTATATTTATGAGGGGCAACGAATCAGAAGAGAGTTCAGGCAGATGAGCTGAGAGGCCGCACCGAGCCTCGGTTTTATAAAGAACTTAATATCTGTGAATTATGCATTGCTAGAGTTCAAAAATAAAAATATGGAGCTGGAGTACATGATAACCAGCTCACTCTAATGTTGCATATGACTCATGTAAAACTTAATTATGTTACTGAGAAGTTGGTGCCTGCAGCTTTTTAGCTAACAGCTCAGTGCGTCTCCATGTAATATTTAAAAATGATTAATTGCTGAAGAAAAGACCACTTTGTGGATTAATTTTTCATGTGAATCTAAACTCTGTTTCCTGCTTCGAATGGAAAAAGCACCTGCTCACTGCTTCTATGCAGCAGGAAATATACATGCAGTGGCAAAACATGGATGCATGTTTGTGAATGGGGCTAAATGTCAAGCAAACAGAAGGGGTTTTATTTTTTGAAAATTACAAATGGTCTGTTCTTTTACAGACGGTGCACTGTACCTGTTCGTGGCAACAGCCTGACTATGGGAACCACCTGGATTTCAGTTTCCCCAGATCACTTCAGTATGTGGAGGATCTTGGGATCTAACAGCCAACCCGGTCACTAGCAGAAAACACAAACTATGTCAATGTAAAGAGATACTTTAAACCTTGTTAAATCTGGAGCACAATAACTTTAACTTGCGTGATTCTGACAGAGGGAGGCAGAAATTAACCGTACAGGTGTCTCTGTAAAGTGCTGAGCCAATAGGTGTCACCAGGAGAGCTTCAACGCTCCTCAGCTGTGAGTCTCTGAACTCTACTAAATCTACTAAATATCTACTTACTTCTTTCAAAAGATATTTGGTGTTGCTCACGAAACATTTTAACAATGTTTGTTGAGCTGTGTTTAAAATTCCAATCCATGACATCTCACAGGTGTTTCGCTGGATCAGGATCTATGGACTGCATAGGTTACTGCATATCTTTTCGGTGCAATCAAACTACTCAGTGACCTATCGCGCTTTGAACGAGGTTACATCACCCAGCGACGTTGCAGGTTTACATTCCTGCGTGTTTTCCCTTCAAGATGCCCTAAATCCTCTATGGTACAAACAGCAGTTCCCTTTAAGTGCTAAACCATGTCTGGGCAAAGATAAGTTACACCACTAAGCCTAAGCATCAACAGTAAAGAGCTTTTCTTGCTTGCTTGCAGAAGAGACAAGTGTCCATCTGCTCTTTGCTGGCTGGTATTGGAGTTGCCACTCTCTCTCCAAAGATTAAAAACACCAAGTTTTTGGCTGACATGTTTAAAGATTACAACAGTGTCCACAATCATGAAATATTTATTCCCGTGCATTTAGGCTTCGAGAAGAACATCTCTATTTTGCATGCAAATGAACTTGTCCTAATGTTACAGTGAAGTCAAAAAAGCCTATTTTTCCAACATTACCACAATCTGACTGCTCATAAGTGTCAGCTGCTTTGCCTTCCAGTGCATAAACAAATCCTTTCAAGCATTTTCAGTATTTCCCCCATGTCCCTTGTCTCAACTCTGCCGCTTTTATGTTTGCCTGAAGGACTTTTGAGAGAGGAGTCGGGTTAAAAGGGGGTCAGAGGTCATTCTTTGAAGAGCTGGTACATCTGCGCCTGTCCCCCAACACTCCTCCAACCTGCCACGCTTGAATACTCGCCTGCTGCTTCATGGGTTTCACTACCTGATGAACAAAGGACGAGGGAAGGATACCTAATTTGCATCCTGCACACATGTGAATTTTCATTTAAAATTAATATTAACTCCCGCAAGAAGGGAATGTAATTTATTTTTGGCATCTTTTGATGCCTCTTCCTTCTTTGTTCATCGTATTGAAGGCAGGCATTTTTTATCTAAGGGCAGTGCTGTTTTAACAACTTGACAAAACATAGTATAGAAGATGGACGCAGCTACAATGATGTCAGCCCATAATTTTGAAGTCTCAAGAGCATTTCTGTTATTGCCATCCAAAAAATTAGATGTGATGAGGAAGGGCGAGCTCGACTGTGAGACTGCATGCTCACTGGTGATTGGTCGATAGGCTGTTAACCAGTGATCTGAACTTTCCCTTAAACTTAGAACTGGAAAATGTTTTGCAACCAGCTATCGCAATCTGGTGGCCCTCGGAGAGAATTTATGCTTTAAAATCGAGTCTGTCTTCAAAGGCCCAACGTTACGGGATTAAAAGCATTTTTACAGGCTGGTTAAAAAAACAAAGAGGTTTGCTGTTGATGGATAGTTCCCCTCTTCATAACATGTTTACAGTGGCTGAATTTTTTATAAGTCATCCATCTGGATACTGGAGTTAGGTGCATGGCTGCTTTGACTGACAGGTGTCTCAACATGGGCAGGTGGCGCTGCCAGGGCTCACCTCGACTAGCTGGAGTCACCCAGTCGTATCTCTCTACCTTCTTTGAGTTGTTGGTGTCGTTTTGGAACATGTCACAGTCTGTTTGTGTTTAACTTTTGGTGAGAGAAATTGGTTTTAGTCTTTAACTGAACACTATTAATTTGTTTCTGTGCATCATACCATTATTGAGGTACATGGTAGTGTTAGGGTGGTTACTGTAGCATTATGAGGGATGGTTTTGTGAATGCTGACTCTCCTTCTTCAATGGCAAAACGTACCAGCTTAGCCTCAGATCAGGTAGCGTGTGACTATGGCGCCTTGACATGTGGATGTTTGATGTTACATTGAAACACTTTCCGTATTGTTAATTTGCATATATTAATAACCTCTGCCTCAAACAATGCTCACCTTGAACTGTGGCGCAAAAGGATAACGAGCACAAAATAGGTTTTGCATAATAGTTGTGTTTTTGTGAAGTGGAAAAGCAGCGTTCAGATGAAGTCTGGGGAAAACGAAAACAAAGCATCTCCTCTAATTTAATGAAACTGTGCACATTTATTCCACGCTAATTAAAAATCATCATCATTTCAGATTAAGGGTGTAATCATTTCATTCTTGAGATGAAATTAAATTCAAAACTGTTCAAAGGCAAGGAAAAAGAAACACCAGAGAGTGTACATAGCAGTGGAATGAAATAACACTAAATCCACGTATCCACGGGAAAATGTTGTGCAGCTGTGCCAAAAAGAAAACACAGCTTCTTTCAGGTCAAAGGATTAAAAAAAATTGTGTAGCTCTTCTCAGGTCATGAAATGAGGCAAATACAACCTGAGATGATCATCATGTAACATGTTACAAGTGTAGAAGTATAACGTGTATAAAACAAATACAGCATGTAGAACCACCTATAGCATCAAGAACTCAAAGCCGTTGTTTTCTGGATGACTGTATCAACCTTGTGGTTTATTCAGATGCTGCTGTGCAAATCTAAGCTGTGCTGCCATATTTGGGGGTTTTTTTTAGAGAAAAGGGACATCCTCCATCCACCCTTAAAACAAACCATACTTGTTCAGTATTTTTCTAATTGCACTGACTTGAACTTTAACATTTAACATGCTAACTGTAGAGTATGAGATGTAGCTCTTGGGTATTTGTAGTTTCTCTGAGGTACGTTTAGTCTGACCTGAGGTGAATTTGCTGGTAAGCACCCTTCTAGTAAGACTGACAACTGTCTTGTGAATTTCCTTTATCACGACAGAAATGCCCACTTATCTGTCTTCACCTTGACAACATTGCTTCTTTAAGATCACTGATGGCTTTCCTCCTTAGTGTTGTTGGTCCTAATACTAACTTGAATGCTCCAGACCAGCAAACTGCCAAGATTTCCCTTTCACAGAGGTGCTCGTCGTATTTGCTGGTGATCAAATAATCACATGGATTTAATTATCAGAACGTTACTGGAGGCAGTACACTGCTTCTGCATTATGGCATAATTAATGTTTAATAAATATATTCATTAAATATATGGTGTAATATCTTATGTGTTGTTGTTCATATGAGGTTAGATTTGTTCAAATATGTTCATTTTTCAGCCTGGTAAGGATCAGATGTTTGTTTGTTTTTAAATTATGTCCTGACATGTAAAACCTCAGAATCAAAAGAGAGTGTACTCTCTTATTACCACGACTGTATTTGAACTGTTACCTTGTAGTTCCCAATCCCAATTTCTTGCCATACTTTCGTGTTACTCCACCATAAATTTTGCATTCTCATTTAACAAGAAGGTGCCTGAGCTGCACTTTGATATTTCACCAGTAATCCACCAGTCTGTGCCTCTGCAGTTAGCTCATTATAAGCCCTTGTTAACCTAGCCCTGACAGCTGCCAAAGCCTTTTGAAGCTGGAAATAGCTGTGATTATGACCATCAGATGAAGCTGCTGCTGTGATTGTGTCTATAGCCACAGCTATGCTTTGGTTCTTATAATTAAGCACCTGCTTTGAATGTTACAAGCCCACCGAGTGGCTGTTATCAGTTGTGATCACTCCCGTATGTCCAGTAGACGCCCTCTTTTAACTACTGGTAGTGCAGAAGATGCGTAATCATTCATTTTATTCATTCGTAAACAAAAAAAGCAATCAGATATTTCATATTTCAATTTACTTTTATCTTAGAAAAGACTTGGATTAAATATCACTGAAAACTTGCCAAGGATCATCTGTGAAGAAAGATCCTCCTTCATTAGACTCAGATGACCCAACATGGCAGAGCAGAAAGCCAACGATGACAGGAATTAGGACAGGACGCCCGGAGTCTAAACGCCGGTGTTGAATACCACTTGCTGCTAAACCGTAACAGCATTTGTTGTTGCATTTGTACCGTATGAGTTTAACATTGGCACTTCAAATCCTCAGGTCAAATCCTAAGATATATACGTGTAATTAATGGTTATGTCAAGCTTAATGTCTGACTTATGTGTCACAATGACTCTCTTTTTACCTGGATAAATCACTATGGCAACTTGTGCTAAAAAGATAACCTGGTCAGGAGCAGTTTATGTTCAGTGTTGCAACATTTTCTTTTATTTAAAGCATGTTTTAACCCTTTAATGCCCAGTGTATCACAGATCTATCAAACCCAGATGGATCAAATACGGTGCAAATGAAAAGTCACATATGGGAATTGTTTTTAACAAATTTGTCAGATGGTTCAATAAACTCTCCATTTAAAAAAATAGATTTTTCTGGCAATTATTTCATGGCTCAGACTAAAGAATAAAGTGTCACACAGCTGTAAAGTTACAGCAACGCAAACTGTGCAACACTGGATTTTCCATATGACACACACAGCTGGTTATACAGGAAATATACTTATTCTTGATTCTAATCTGCTGCTCAAATTGCTTCTACTAGAGCACAGAGTAGAAAGTTATCATCAAATTTATCATCAATCATCTATTCAATCAATGAAATTAATTTCACATTGCTCTGCGGACAGATTAAATTGATTTTCACATTTCCTTTATTAGGTTATAGAATAGTAATCTTTAATGCTTTTAGTGTTGGAAGGCATTTTCAGAGCTGTAATCATGTCAGAAATAAACAGAAACACAGAGAGTGCACTCAGTATTAAAATAAATATATTAACTTTTTTTTTTACTTTTGCTGCTCTCTGTTAAAATCCCAAGATTGAGTGATTTTCTGATGCAGTCAGGGAAGAACAGCAGTGATTGCTCCAGCAAGCACACCGAACAGGATTCTCTCAGAGGAGAAGAAGGAGACAAGGGGGTGAGTACAGATGCTGTACAACAGCTTGAAGTAAGTAAACTATCTGCCAACAAGTAGCTTTAAATACTGCAGTGACTGGAGATGGGAAACAGGTGCGCCGGCCGGGCTCCTCCCAGGACTGCCTGCTCCTGGATGACGGTGGTTCGTTCCACCTACACACTCGTGCACACATGAGAGAGAAAGAGACAAAAGCCAGGTCTACTCATGGATGACATTTTTACACAAGCTGCCAAACAAGCCAGTGAAACTAACTAAACAGTGAGTGAACATCAACAGTCAACAGTGAAAATAAAACTCTAAAAGATGAGTCTGAAGTCATGTGACAGTCATGTGATTTGGGGAAGAATGTCATGAACTTCCCCAGCAAATTTAAGTTTATACTCAATAAATTGTCATAGATGGGTAAAAAATAAAGTGTCTTTTAGCAAATGGACTGATAATTAGAGTTGCTACAGTACACATTATTTGTGATCTTTTTTTGGTGTCGTTGATGTGCAAACTTTCAGCCTTTTCAGGCTTTCTTAATTCAGGTGGTTTAACAAGAGCATTGCTTTGACCTTTTAAGAATTACTGCCTTTTTTATACACAATCCCCCATTTTCACAGGTGACTCACCAACAGTTTTATGGCTAAGTGCAGCCTGTTCACTTACTATACCATAACAAATTACCCCAAACGATTTAGGTCCACATATTTATGGATCTAAGCATATACAGTGCTCTTCTAACTGAGCTCTCAGAGTCCTGACACCCCAAGCAGCATTCACAGAGTGTTTCATAGCGATCACACGAACAGTCACACACTATTTCAGAGGCAATTTGAGGTTCAGCGTTTTGCTCAAGGACACTTTGACATGCACACTACAGAAGCAGGTTTTCAAAACCACTGATCCTCCAATTAGTAGCGACCCGCTCAACCTCCTGAGCCTCCGGTGCAATTAGATGTTTTTTAAAACATTTTTTTAGCTTCAAGCTTTCCTACTTTACCTGATCATTGTTTGTCTGCTTCCTGTGGAAAGCTGAGCCAGTCTGTATTAGGAGAGAGAGCGTACTATTTGAACACTATAACATTTTTTGCAAGTCTATCCTAAACTTTGGTTTCCAGTTACAAAAGAGAGCAGACCACTGATGAAATCCCCACTCAGACATCATGTGGCATTTCTGCAGAAATGGAAAAAGAATGACTCGCCACTGAATCTCACTGTTGCAAATGGCTCCTGATTGCTGTTGATAGATTGCTTGCATTCGTTTTCATTGGGGTTTCTGAGAGGACTGTGCAATCCAGGCCGTTCCTCGTGGAGCTACAGTGGGCTCTCTGGTGATGGTTTCCTGGCCCAGAGTAGGGACAGCCATATCGATTTTGTCCCCCTCTTCAATCCATTATCAAGCCGCTATCAAGACAGCCAGGAAGCCTGTGGTTATCTGATTTCTCATTTTATAAGCAGATTGGAAAACAGCTACCAAACTTTGCAATTATAATGGGGTGGTCTCTGTATCAGTGTGCTCCCTCGTGATGCTTTACCTTTACTTTCATATACACACGGAGAAACACACACAGACACACACACCTGCTACTTCTGTTCCGGTATTGTTGATTGTAGTGCAAAGCAGTAAGTGACTCCTATATGCCTGCAGCCTGGTGTCTTAATTACACTCCTAAGTCTGATAATTACTTTATAATGACTTTGCTTTCCCTTTGCTCTCTTTGTAGTTATATTATTCTGACGTGGCACTTTTCATAGCTTGGAGTAATTCCCCGGAGTGTAACCAAGACAGAAATCAAAAGTCTCCCTGAGTTTTTCTGGGTTTCTAAACAGTAGCTGCAGGTCTTTCTTAGAAAGCCATTTGGATTTGGGTTGGTACAGGGTGTGGTAGTTACCACAGGATTCAAATCCAACCTGAGGCTGTTCTGTGTGGAGTTTGTATTTTTTCCCAGGATTTTCTCTGGGTACTCTGGCTTCCTTCCACATCCTGAAGATTGTTTTTAGGTAAATTATTGAGTCATAATTGACCGAATGATTGTCTGTCTATGTAATAACCCTGAGACAGGCAACCTGTCCAGTTTGTACCCTGTCTCTTGCTCTGACAGAGGCTCCAACGCTCCATCCAGAGAACTGAAACGGATGAACAGAAGAAAATGGATCCTTTTTCTCTGCAACAATTTCCAGCTCTTCCTACAGGATCTCAAGGCACACTCTCCGGCAAATTCTTGGTCTAATGAAAAGCAAGCCATCCAAACCAGAAACTGAACCTCTTCAGCTGGTTCAGTCTGACAGAGATGCAGAGGTTCTAATCCAAGATTTCTCCAGATCAGCTCATCATGGTATCAGTAAAGGCTGAGCCCAGCCGCCCTAGAGACAAAACATAATTCAGCTGCTTATACTCACACCCTTATTCCACTTACTAGTTACTAACATGGTGTTTTGAAAAGGAAATTAGATCTGCAACAAGAAAACTGCAGCTGAACACCACTGTGTAATTTTTAACAAGAATAGGTGGACTCATCTATGGGAGCAGACCCAGACAGCAGCCACAGGTTTACAGACAGGCAGGTTGAGCAAGCTTTCCTTTCTGACAAGCTGAGAGTGATCCAGTGGAGATGAGGAATGGGAAACAGGTGTGGCAGCCATCCTAGGGTCGGGCTCTAGGAGGAGGAATGGTTTCCAGGCTACAGCGGCTGAGTAAGCGAGAAGGCTAGCCTGTCAAGATAAGGACAAACTGTTGTTAATGAAGAAATTGTACAGCTGCTGACTGAACACCTACAGCCACAAATAAAATTTTCATATAGCTATCTGTGTAGGACCACATGTTTAATAATGAGTGAGCTTTAGAGCTGCTGTTAGTCTTTAGTTGTTCCACCCAGGGCGCTTCTGGCAATGGTCTCCTCAAATAATGCTGAGGAAAAATGAAAATTGCCCAAACTAGTTATTTAATCATATGTGCTAGCATCCTATGATGTATTCGTTAGAACTTTTATTGTCATTGTACAGTTTCTTGAAAAGCGAAATTAGGTAGCAAGACCACAAAGGTGCAAAAGTAAAGAAATTAATATACAACAAAGAAAAGCAATAAGTAAACTATATATATGGTGTATGAGTCAGAAACATTGTGGGGGTGAAAGGGCTCTGGTCATTTAGGATGGGTATGGTAATTGCACATCTGCCAGAATATTGCACAGAGAATGGCAGCAACATAGTCAATAGCAGCGACAGAGTGAAAAGAAGTCTGTTCACACTCTTAATTTGCATTAAGAGTTCAAACAGCCCACCAAAAGAAACTGTTTTTTTTAGTCTATTGGTTTTGCACCTGATGGATCTGAACCGTTTTCCTGAGGGCGGGATTTTGAAGAGGTGCTGGTTAGGATGGAGGTGGTCTTTTATAATCGCCCTGGTTAACAGATTTGCCTTCCAAAACATCACTAGTTTGAGCCTGGGGGAAGACAGAGACCCAGCCTCAGGGCGTCAGCACACTGTATAAATGGGAGGGTTGGAACTGGAAACTCACCCACGGTCAAATCTGTGCCAAATCAACATGTGGATCCACTCCGGACACCCCTTGGGGATATAAGGTAGCAAGCAGAAGCGCTACCTTCTGCTACTACATACGAATCTGTGGATCAAAGTCATACTGCAGCTTTGGAAAAACTCCCACACAAATAAATGTCTTATCTTATGAGCTTTGAAATATTACCAGTAAAACATATCATCATTTGCAGATCCACAACCTAGCAGTTGATACTCGTCTCCACTGGTATGGTTTCCTTTTACTATGTCTCTCGCTGATCACCAGCTCTGTGAGTCTGCAGTGACACCTCATCAAAGTGGAATATGTCCGAGGCTTTACTGTGGCTACTGTAAGCCAGCCCGTTATCTTCAGTGAACAGGCTATTTCAATGGCACTCTTTGAAACCCTGCATCCAAATCTATTTGTTCCAATTATTCACAAGTGTTAATTGCTGAAAGAGGTCCCATCTTTTTTCTTTCTTTTTTTTGCGTAGGTCCATGTGCAAATCTGTTTGAGGTGGCCTGCTGTGACAACTCCCACTCATCCTCTTGTTCAAGTGAAGAGAAAACGGAGACACGTGGAGAGATTTCAGCACCAGGCTACTCTAAATAATGTTCCTGTGATTGTGTTTCATCAATGTGCTACTGTATTTTACACTTTACCTCCATTATGCCCCCTCGTTTCCAGCTACAGACACAGTTAATATCAGGTTTTCTATATAGTATTCTCAGCCATGCACCAAAGACATAAAAGGGGCCTGCAGTTCTTAAAAGAGCATGTTAAATGTCGATCTGTCTTGCCATTAACTTGCCCATTATGTCCAGCTGTGATGACAGATAATCGTGCACCGCTACAGTATGCCGTCTCTCACTGAGACACCAAAAGTAAAATCAAAGTAACACTGAAGCAACAGCATGAGTAAATCTGCTTAACCTCGAGCACCAATATTTTTATAAATGTGTTAATACCGCCTTAAACAGCCGATTCACTGTCAGAGGAAAGCCATTCATCTTGTTCCACTGATTCACACACAGTAGTGCATAAACAGGAGAGAAGTTACTTCTAATGTTGCGCAGTGAGTTTATGTCAGTAGGATCGTTTAGATGATGGATGGACAGCATGGATATATTTTTGAATGTAATTTAAATAACAGAGAAGTTCCTGTAAGTAAACAAAATAGTAAAAATAAGGAATTTTACGTGAATTAGCAGTCTGAGAAATATGAAGCCAGAATTTTCTGTTATTTTACACATAATATGCTGACAGATTTCCTTCTTTCATTACAGCAACTTCATCATAGAAAAACTGAAATGTACTGTTGAAACTGCACTTGCAATATCTCAGGGATTAAATGTGTAGTTGTGCTAGTTTACAGGCAGAGAGGGGAGTTTCAGTCATCCGGCGCACTGAAGACCAATGTGGGTTGTAAGTGATCCATGATGTAAAATGAGCTTGACATCCCCTCCTTAAACTGACGCAGATGATCTAACATTTTCGGAAACGAAATGATTTGCTTTCATGCAAGTGAATCCAAATTAATCCAATGCATCGGCCTGCTTTAAATGGAAAAGTCCTCCAAATATCAGCCAATAAATTAAGCTGACAAAACATTGGGTTTTTTAAAGTAAGGTCAAATATCTACACTCGCAAAATGATTACACTGGTTTAGCATAAACACTGGAAGCAGTGAGGGAAAAAGTACTTTGCCTGTCTGAAAGTTTAAAAAAAATAAAATAAATGCCTTCCAGCACATCCGGAGGCTCAGAAACAAGCACCTTTTGTTCAGTAATTCCATATAAAAACCAAACTGCAAAGGTGCCAAGTTAGAAATTTCAGTTTATATTGATTTCTTTTTTTCTTTTTTTTGAAGCAGGGTATTTTGTGTATGGGAGCAGTTACTTGCTCGGGTAAATTACATTTGTTGTGGGTGTGAGAGAGACATTTTTATATGGATTTTCTGAAGTCTTTCTGAATCTCTTCAGCTCATGCTTTTCCAACAGAAATACTGATGATTCTGCAGTGGTTGGATGTATAACTAATGGGCGAGAGTAGGAGTACAGAGCACAAGTGAATGATTTTGTGGAGTGAAGTGGTCTGGAAGGGGGAGTTATCGGCCTCTGAATGTGAAAAAGGTCAGAGAGATGGTGAGGATCTCTATATTTACCTGAAGGTACCTGAACGTCTACATCGATCACAGGCCGAACTGGAAGGCAAATCCTGAGTCCTTTCAGTGTGTGCCATAAGATGTTGTGAGTGCTGTGCACTTTGCTGTGGTCTGCTGAGGGAGCACCATTAGAGTTGATCACACCAACAGACTGACTAGACTGATCAGGAAGGCTGGCTCTGTGATACTGAATCTGTGGTGGAGAGGAGTTCACTGATCAAGCTGTTGTCCATCACAGACCACCTGACCACCCTCTGCACCACCTATTGGGCAGGCAGCGGAGCACCTTCTTTAACAGACTCGTTCAGGCCCACTGCCACAAGGACAGCTCCAGAAATACAATTTATCTGTATTACAATTTTTATGCAATTTATCTTATTTCAAAATTATGGGATAAAAAAATTATTTCTCACTTCTCATTTTTAACCACTCCACTATCCCAGCATCCACCTGCAGCCTCCAGGAGGGATATTTATTCATTACTCCCCAAGTCTATATATAACATCTTAGACAGCAAACTTTAACTGTATTCGGCTGTGGATCAATCTGCAGATCAACCACTTGAAATGCCAGTTGTCAGACTGTTTTAACTTTATTGTAACTCTTGACCAAAAAGCAAATTTGTATTTTTCTTTTCCAAATTCCAAACTATTATTTTCAATAGATGGGAAAAATGTCTGTAGATTAACTCCAGATTTTGAAAATATAGTGTGTGAGACGATGACATAGTTTAATTTTTGGAAGTCTCAGGAGAGCAAAACAGCTACAGCATCAAATGAGATGAATGAACCTGTTGTGCAATTAAAAACACAATAGTGCAAAAGACATTATCGGTAATTGAAGCTTCCCTCTTGGATTAGAAGTGTCATCTTAACATCGTCAGCTGGACAGTATCTGCACACAAGTCACCTTCACTGGCTAAACAAAGATAATCTTACAAACATTTTGCTGAGCAATGGTTGTCTTTTTTTCTCCTTCCAGTCCACTCAACTGAAACCTTGTGACTCATTTCTAAAATACCAAGTCTTTCTGAAAGTGTGATGAGTGTCTCATCTGCCTTGAAGGTTTAATCAAAGGTCATGCTTCTGCTTCACACAAATGTGCCGGGATCCCCTTCGGATTACTGAAAGCCCAGCAGGAAAGAAACACCCCTGCTAAAGGTAACAGTATTTTCTCAACTTTTTAACCCCATCTGCAACATTAGTAATCTTTGATAACGGTTCATTATCAGCTGAGCAGAGAGACGTCTGAATGCAACTGGGGCTTTGCCTCAACAAAGCAGAGACTATAAAACCAAATACTATGCAGAGATATTTTAAACATTAAAGCCTGCAAAGGTCCACAAGATCTGCCTGGAAAGACAGATGACAGAGTGTTTACTGAGAGAGCGCCAGACGTAATGTCAGACATAATGTAACTCAACAACAAGGCCTCTGCTCTGATCTCACTCCTGATGGTGCTGTATACCATTTTCATTCACCTCATCATATGTGATGTTTACAAAGATCAGACAGACCTACTGAAGCTGACACATTTCACAGGGTCATGGCCTTTAAGCTCAATAGGGCACTAAGTGCTGCATGCCCTATTTTGCAGCATAAAGATATCATCACTTCTCATTTAATATACTTGAGATTCTTTCCATAAATAGAAGAAAAGTAATCCAAACTAAATCACAATACAGTGAAAATATTGATTTTGGCAGCACGTCAGACAAAAGTGATGAGAATATTCTGGGTATGGGTGTATTTGTTGGGAATAATGACGAGGGGAAAAAAAACAGAAATTAGAGAATGACGCGAAAATAAAATCTATGTTTATGCACCGTATTAGACTTTCAGCTTTTTAATTTACTATTTAAAAATACATGTTTTCCTTGGACTCGACTGCTAATTCTCGCCCCCAGCTGCTTTGAAAACACTTTACAGTGACTGTTTACTTTAATGGTGGGAAGCAGCTGAATTGAAGAAAATACATCCCAAGTAGTGTCAAAAAGCAAAACAAGCAAAACCGCAGGATGAAGTACCAAGAAGGTAATAGACGTCGCTCACAATCATCATCATTTTTCAGATTTCCTTTTCCCATTCTTTTTGAATACGTGATAACTTTTCAAAAAATCAGCAAGCCATTTAAAAGATCGTTTGTATCCTGCTGGGATGAGTCACACTGTGTCACACAGCTGTGACTGCGATAATTAGTCTGCATGTAAAAGCTAATTTTCTGACACATTTCTATCATCCAGGCAAACACAGAGAGATTTCAACTGATTAACGATAAGCTGAAGACAAGTGAGAATAAAGGGAATGTTTGCTGGTTTGAAAAAAACAGGAGAGAGGAGGGTTTTTTAATTTATAAAGTAAAAAAGTATCTACAGCGTCCTTTTTCTGCAAACATGCCAGCAGCAACATTATGGTGAAAGCCTTTACAAGTACTAATGGAAATCAACAGGCAAGACCAAATGACCACGGCCTTACTTTGGGCATGTAAATCTCTCTACATATCCAACCAATCTCACACAGAGAATGTTACTTAAGCTGCTTTAGTTTGCTTATATTATTTCTGCTTAATCTGCAAGCCACTGTGCAACCCACCTCTTCTATTTCATGCTGTGTCTGACTTGCTGAGTCTCATATTTATTGTTACTGATGTCTGCTGTAGGCTCCTGGTAGGTTGCCAAACAGGTCCACAACAACAAAGATATAATCACTGCTTCCTCTTTTCTTCACCACCAAGCTGATTGTTTGTATCTATTTCATCCAATCTCTTAGATCCTCTTCTGTGTCACCAGCCCTCTCCATGTCCTCCTTCACTAAATCCACGAACCTCCTCATTGGTCTTCTGCCTGGTAGCTCCACCATCCTTTGTCTGTCCATCCTCTGCACATGCCCAAACCATCTCAGCCTTGCCTCTCTAACTTTGTCTCCAAAATGCATATAAATTATGCATATGGAAATTATTTTCTTTGGCTAAAGTGGTGCTGGCTTCAGAGGAAAAAAATGGGCTTTTGTGCTAAAGTGGTGCCACTAAGCTGATTATTGTTTTTGTCAACCATTTGATCAATTTTGTTGTCTTTGCCTCATAAGGAACAGCCATGAAATGAGCATCGATTTATAAGCTGAAATGTTTGGCTGAATGCTCATTGCTCATATGACAGAGAAATAACAGGCCTCCATTTGGTTCGTTACATAACTCACACCCAAACAAAGCTTACTACAGCATCGCAGCTCAGCTGAATGTGCCAAGGAGAGGTCACAAATTGACTGACTTTGCTAAAGCTTTGGCTAATTTTTTACACATAGTAAAATGTAGCAGCTGCTAGTCCATTCCACGCACCTCTCCTGCAGCGATATCACAAAGTTTTGAAGCTCAAGGTAGTGTTAGGCAAACAATATTTGGGACCTTAATCATCAGTCCTAAAGCTATAAATGAGTGAGTCATACCCAAAAACTTAGAAGTCCAGCCTGCAGCTGCATAGCTGATGATATGTGAGATTGAGAATTGAAAGATCGAATTTGTTCACATCTTAATGTGTTTTATGTTGGGGTGATTAGACCCAGCAGAGAACATTAAGCCTGCAGACAATACTGTCACTATCTTCTTTTCAGTCAAATCCACCTTTTTAACAACTGGCTATAAGAAAGTTTGTTGCAGAAACTTCAGTGGAGCTGTATTATTTATGGGCCCACTGTTACGCAAAGTGTGACCCCTGAAATGAACACTCGGCACCCAGCACACTGAGAAATATTCAGGGTGAGTGAATGAATACATTAAAGAGCTACTGTACCAGCGCTGATGCACAGTTTGGCGTGTATGTGTGTGTCAGTGTGTTTTTTCAGCCTTCAAAAATAAGATCCTGCAGAGATAATGATGATGTTTGTATTCCTAGCTGTCTATAAATCACCATGCTTAATGCCTGGAAGACTCTTATTAAGCTATAATGTGATTATTGCAAATTATAATACACTCTTATCAGCATATGAGCACATTTTGAAAGTGAGCACAAAGAAGGCAATAATGAAAGCGTCAGGCGATAGAGCAGCTGCAGTGCAATGAGAATGAAGGCTGCATAAGGAGAAAAAAAACAAAATTAAGGCATTTCCTCCTGAGATGCCTTGTGGGCAGTGACTGCAAGAGGCTCTTTATGTGTTTGTGTGAGACATTAGGGGTCATAATCGAGTTGGGCTGAACAAGGCCAATGACCAGGCCCAATGACCAGAGCAAAAAGGTCAGTGGCTCGAGTTTATTGGGTTGGCGTTTGGAAATGCTACCAAACCCTGCAGGCTTTGACCATTGCAACAAATCACTTCCGACAGATAAACCGATCAGCTGCTATTTGTGGATGCATAACATTTACTTAGATGCTCTGAGGTTGTGGGATCAAGCATCAGTGCATCATGAGTTAAGAGACTGTAGCTTATTGCTCAACACTTCTGCCATGTATTACTTTCGGGTTTTGCCAAACTGTCTCATTGAGACATAGCCTCACCTTTGTGAACTGTTTAATATGATGTAAAATATTCTCTTTGGATGACTTTATTTCAATCCCACATACAGCAAGGCAAGGTCAGTTAAGCTAAAAGTCAACACATTTCAGTGTCTTTTGTGCTCTGCCAGATAAAAGCTGATGAAAATATGTGGTACAGAAAAAAGAAATTGATTTAAACAAGAAAGAAGTATGTGAATAACTGTATCATGTAGTCAGATTAATATATTGAGTTAGTTGGAAATTGTTTGGATGCTTACGAAACATTGGTTACACACTGTAACCCTAGTTCTTTGACAGATGCAGACTGAGCTGTGGGGGCTCAAAACTTTTTGAACTATAGCTAAATTCCTCTGAGATTACAGTGTGTAACCAATGTTTTATTTGACAACAATACCGTCTATGAGCTGCTGGGATGAGGGCATAGCTGGAGGTGGTGCTCCCCTATAGTGGTGGTTTGCCCTCTAAGGAGACTTGTTTTTCCTTTGCTTAGTTATCCAACTTTTCTCATTGCCTCTGGCATGGTGCTCTTTGTTAGGTGACATAGATGGTAGATTAGGCAAAGAGATGGCTGGAGGCTGGTGCTGTGGAGCGGTGTTGGGCTGCCAGAGGATGCTGTAACAGGGAGATAGTAGTAGGATACACCAGGATGGGATATCGGAGGGTTTCTTCTTAAAATGACCACCTTCTGGTTTTCCATGCTGAGATATAGCTGTCTTTGAGAGAGCTGACCTCCTCAAGCCTTCTGTGCTTCATGTTCCACTTATAGACGAGGCTTTAAATAGTGGTGGAGTGATAAAAGCATATCAGCAGTGAGTACAGGATCTTTAGTCCTTAAATTGTTTTTAAAAAACTGATTTTATTAGTTATTTTCTGCGCCTCCACTGCTAAATTCATCCACTTATGCAAAGTCGGGTCATGGTGGCTTCAGGCTATGCAGGGTATTCCAGACATCCTTTTCCCCACAGCAAAGCTTTTCTCTTCCTCCTGTGGGATCCCGAGGCACTCCCAGGCCAGACAAGATCATCTCTTTAGCTAGAGATCTGTAACCATCGTTTCCTCCCAGTTGGACAGACTTTCCTCCCAGAGGGAAGCATCGTAATCAGATGTCTGAAACACATTAACTTTCTCTAAGCTCTCACCACATGTCTACACTCTCCACTTCTATCTATTCCTCCAGTGCAAAATATTCCATTTTATTCACCAGCAAGATATTAACCTTGTCTGTCAACATTGACAAAGATTTTGACACAGTGCTGCTACAGATTCATTAAGGTGTCGCATTGGGGCTTTTATTTTTTTTTACCCCTATGATGTAGAAAATTTCCTAATCAATGTTTGCAGTAATCCACCGACTTTTCCAGCCATATTAGCCACTGCAGAGAGTGGACTCTTTAAGGCTTTATGTTCCTGAAGAATCATCATTGCACAATAATTTGTTGTTTGGCCTTTAAGTGCTGTCGTATGAACATAATAGCTTTGCATGGTTTCTGCGTAATTTATTACATTTAGGTTTTATGTGTCCTATGAAAACAGCAACATCAATGATAAAGTATCACAAAGCAGAGGGAGAAAAATGACCTTACATTAATAAATAAACAGACGGAGTTGTTTGAATTTGTTTTCTGACAAGTATAAGAATGGTGACGCAAATTAGACTAATTATTTATTCAGTAGATGTAATTTAGTTAGAGGCGGAGAAACAGATTTCAGATAAATGAACAGGCACAAGGAACACAGCTGAATGATCCTGGATTTTAATACATAGCCTTTGTCTGTATTTAACACACTGTAGCCCATGTAAATCTAAAAACAGTGGCATTTACAGTTATTGCAAATATTCTGGAGTGAAGACCACATTAATTTACTTCCTGGGCACAGCCATCGGTCATAGTAAATGGCCTGTATTTGTATAGCGCTTTACTAGTCCCTAAGGACCCCAAAGCGCTTCACACCCATTCACACACCGGTGATGGCAAGCTACATTGTAGCCACAGCCACCCTGGGGCGCACTGACAGAGGTGAGGCTGCCGGACACTGGCGCCGCCGGACACTGACGCCACCGGGCCCTCTGCCCACCACCGGTAGGCAACGGGCGAAGTGTCTTGCCCAAGGACACAACGACAGAGACTGTCCAAGCCGGGGGCTCGAACCGGCAACCTTCCAATTACAAGGCGAACTCCCAACTCTTGAGCCACAATCGCCCCAGGAAAAAGAAAGTAAACCCTCTTTCAGTTTAAGGCTTTAAGTAACAAAACATATGAAAAAAATATGTGCTCCTCTGATGCTTCATAGGGTATAAGAGCTTAAGTACAAGTTAGGTGCTATCAAATAGACTTGATTAACTGATCAGTACTTCTATAGCTCTACTCCATTCAATGTTCTGTTCAGTTTTAATGATATAGCCTTTATATATCCTCCTTAAAACAAACTGGGGTTCTTTTTCTTGCTAGGCAAATGTGTAAACCACTACACTACAGAGCCACTACATTTGAAACTGGCTGCATGTGTAAAAATGGACGTTTTAGGTCACACCTGGCTTCTGACTAATGGTTTTGAGTCAGTGAACTGTAGTGAACTCTGAGTAAATATTTCCTGACGTTTTCTCAAAGTAAGTTGAAAAGTAATTTTTTGAATTCCTCTGTCAAGTTTTCAGTCTAGTCTTAAGTGCCACTCAAGATTTTACAGCAAGTCCTAAGTCGAGTCTCAAGTCTAGGATAAAAGATGACTTTCGAGGCATGTCAAACAAGTCTAAAGATCTTAGAGGAAAAATATGCAGTCTTTTCTCAGTAGAATGTCATTTGGACATTTTGCTCCTTTTTCTTTTTTTATAGACAATTTGAAACCTTTTGGCTTGACAATGGGTTTAAAGTCCGGGATAGATGAGGAACACAGATTGTCAGGATAAAGAACTTTATTCTTGCTTCATTTTATTCTAGATGGCTGCAGCTCCTGTAATTCCAAAACTACTTCACTGTTCACCTGGCCTCTGTACAACAATACATAAAAGACGCAAAAGCCTTGCAGCCTACTAGTTCACCTTTTATACGATTTGTAAGTACGACTATTTCATGTTTTAAACTGTGTTTTTGTTCTTTACTTGCTCCCGGGAACATTTAACACCATCATGGTGTTAAATGTTCCCGGGAGGCCATAGGAATAGTTGCTTAGAACAGTATCTAAGCAACACATTAAGTTAATGGGAAGACAATTCTATTTAGATCTACCCGTGGCTTAATGTTGAGGCAGTGATATAGATAAGCCCAGCTGAACATTTTCTTCCAGCTTTCCTTCCAGGTTTTGGCTGCTGCAAATGTGTTGCTTTTAGCCCGTTTTAAATGTCTGCTTCCTAACTTGCCCACGTGTGTGATTAAGCATCCAGTGCCAGCACAGCCCCTTTTTATATGAACTCATTCCTAGACTCAGAAAATCAGGGTGGACTTACCAAGGTTTAAACCACTGTGGTGTGACCACGTAAAGAAGTCAAGTGTTTAACAGCACATGAAGTCATGTAAGGCGTTCATGGCCTCATGTGGTGTAAATACTAGTTTTGATTTTCCTCAGGTCAACACCTACACATAATATTGCAAGGGAAATCTTCAGGTAGAGAAGTCTCAAGTAATTTAAGCCTGCAAATCCTCATTTTTTATGACTTAAGGGAGTCCCAGGTCTCCAGCTCTTGCAGACAGATGGTAGTCCTGAATTAGGCCTATGGTGTATGTCGCTGTTGGTAGGCACAGCGGGAGAGATTAAAACCGCTTTTCCTTCTTTGAAAGCAGGTCCTGCAATTACAAGCTGTCTGTGGATTTGCATAGTTCATTAAACTGTTGTCACTAGATTCTCAATGGCATTAACATTAATTTATTTATATCAATATTTGTCCACAGAGGCGGTCCATTATGCTTTATGAATTTAACAGCTCTCTCCATTTAAATGTATTAAGGTAAATGAGTTTTCATGAAACACTTCACTGCACCATATGGTTCCGTTTCAGTTCAGTGACATTAATGTCCAGGGTGCAAGTCTGTGACAAGTCACTGTTAATCATTTTTCACTAAGAGTTGGTGGATAAGATACGACTACCTTAAAAATACGTGGAGCGGGAACAATCCCCATTGATAATCTCTCTGTAAGGGAGCTTTTAATTTGAAATTTGTAAAGGCTGATGTGCAGCTTAGATTGAGAATAATGGGCAACTGTATGGGAACTTTCTCTCCCAGAGCTCCTGCAACGGCAAGCAGCTCACAGATCCTTTCCTGGATAGATGGACTGGAGATATTAGTGTATGCTCCCACACTGGACCTGTGGCTCAGTCCATGCATACACTGCATTTCAGGCACAAATGAAGTTTGGCATCCATTAGAGCATTGCCACTTTGAAACTCAGATTAATCAATATCTGGTCTCGGTGAGACAGTTTCTTAAAATTAAATGTTTAATAACCTTACCCTTGCTGACTACATTACATTCTGTCAATTTGTTGGACACACCATAGAAGAATGGACAGACTGCTTTGAGCTGATAGGAAAAGATCCCTAACTCAAATAACCACTTGTTAAAATCAAGAGTATCTCTGAATGCACAACATGTTGAGCCTTTAAGCAGATGGGCTAATGCAGAAGAAGACAATTCACAGGGGTTCACCAAAAATGTCCAACGGAAGATTTAAAAAAAAAAAAAAAAGTCTGGTCTGATCAGTCTTGATTTCTGCTGCAAGATTGGGATTGCATAGAGTCAGACGAACATAAAACCATGGATCTATCCTGTCTTGTTTCAACAGTTTAGACAGGTGGTTGTGAAACGAGGTGGGGGATATAGTATCTTTTCTGACCATAGCCATCTGATTGTGACCACAGTGTAACCATCTACTGCTAGCTACTTCCAGCAGGATAACACACCATGTCAGAAAGCTCAGATCATCTCAAACTGGTTCTTGAAGGTGACAATGAGTTCCCTTTGGAATGTGATGGAACGGGAAAATCACATCATGGATGTGCAGCCTACAAATCTGCAGCATCTGTGTGATGGTATCATGTCAACATGGACAAAAATCTCTGAGGAATGTTTCCAGCACCTTGTTGAATCTGTGCAATGAAGAATGAAGGCAGTTCTGACAGCAAACAGGAGGTCAACAGTCCTGGCAATGTGTAACTAATGAAGTAACCAGTGACTGTATATTACTTGTGTTACATTAGATTACTGTGTTATGCTAGCTTTCAGGACAATAACTTACCTAACTATCATTAGTTTAAAAAAAAAAATCAACCTTTGAACATCTTACTGGATCCCGTGTTTAAATGTGAACACCACATCAGATATTGTGTAAACCAACACAACCACCTCACTATGATTTTCTCACAGGTGTTCTTTATATGTTGATATCCTCTGTGCAACAAGGGGACAAATATCTGCTGCGAGCAAAGGATTTTCATGGTAAGCTACCTCGCACAGTAGAAAGTGGAAATACACTCACACACACCAAGAAATATATGATGTTCTGAGCACCTCTGCTACACCCAGCAGAATGTGCAGCACCATATTAAATCATATGATGCAACTGACATGATGAGGTCACACAGGCAGTCTCCATTATCATCCATGCTGTCTGTCTTTGGCTGATATTCCTGCATCAGATCAATAAAGGCACCTTTGCAGTTTTGTTTTGTTTTTTTCAATTATTTAATGACTGACTTCAAATCTGGGCAAAGACTACTAAGGGTTTTAAGTCAAATTTGTACATGGAGGAGTGTTTTGTAATCACTTCACATTATTGAAACTGTCCATCAATGCAGTGTGACATATAATACCATATATTAATTTGTACATGTTCACGTTTTCTGCACATAAAGCTGGACATTTATGCTCAATGTATTATCAATGTAATACTTCTGTTTACTTATGTTTTACTTTCCCAGTTTGCCCAGAAATTATCAAAACATCTCATCTTTCTTGCTGTAATAAATGAGTAAAAATTAGAGCTACAGAGTGTCTGCAAGCTGCACCCTCAGTGTTACTGACTCAGCTTTCAAGCCTAAGTCTTCAGTGTTAACAGGAAAAAAACATTTCCAGCATGATAATAAAAAAAAGATATATATAGCTAGTTTGTAATAAGATGATCAGTATTAATATTATTTGTGCTATCTGCATTATAAACCAGTGGTGTTACAGTTGAATGAAGCAAACACATCAATGGTAAGGCTGATTTATATAATATGGTACCCAACAGGTTTACAGCTGTACATGGAGGGAGAGCCATATGAGATCTACTGTTGTTCTAGAAAAAGAAAAAGAAAGAACACATCAAAGCAGTGTTAACATAAATAATTTACAAGAAAAAGAGTATTACATGAAAAAAAGTAGATCCTTAGGAAGCAGATGCCATCCTTGAACCCTTTCCATACATGCTTACTGTACAGAAACACCTTCACATTTTATGACAATCCACCCAAATAGAAAGAAAATATATTTACAGCTAATCAAAACAGTGTTATGTGAACAGAACATGAAAAAAAAAAAAAGCAATACTGGCTTTATCAAGAGGAGTAGCTCTACAAATACAAGCTATTTTCAATACTGCAGTAAAATGCCAATATCCACACACAGACACACAGTATGGAATAACAAAAATGCTAATAGCTTCAGGGAGGTGATTAGAAAAAAAAACATTGTATAATATAATTTTGACAAAAACAGCCACTGATTTTAAAAAAACAAAACAAAGCTTTGCATTATTTATGAAGACTTTCCCAAATTAAACCCAATTGTATATGAACTGGGAAGCAGGAGGGAAAATGTATGGCAGCAACTGATCTTTTTCCCATTAGTTAGAGCCAGGCTAACAAGAGTCACCACGCATAGAACCATTACCGTATTTTCTGGACTATAAGCCGCTACTTTTTTCCTAGGTTTTGAACCATGAGGCTTATACAAAGGTGCGGCTATTCTGTGGATTTTTCTTCCACCGCTAGGGGCGCTCTCACTGGAATTGGAATCAAAAACAAGACAGATGAAAAATCAATGCAAAGAAGAATACGCTACTTTTTCTTTAGCAGACAGAACACACACACAACAAATTACCAACTGGTAATTATTTTCAAATCCTCGCCCCTTCATCGTGGAAACCACACAAAGAAGTTCATATGAGTTTTAAGTTGAAAGCCATCAATCTTGCTATCCAGGAAGGAAACCGGGCTGCTGCACGCAAGCTTAGCGTCAATGAATCTATGGTGAGACGTTGGAGGAGGCAGCGGGAAGAGCTCATGCAATGCCAAAAGTCAAGAAAAGCTTTCAGAGGACATAAAAGCAGGTGGCCTGAACTTGAATATGTCCTGGAGGACTGGGTGAATACACAGAGAGCAGGTGGCCGAGGTGTACTCACTGTACAGATCCGACTGAAAGCCAAAACAATCGTCCGCGAAATGAATATTGAAGATTTCAAAGCTGGGCTGTCGTGGTGTTTCAGATTTATGAGACGTAAAAACTTGTCCATCAGGGCAGATGGACAACCTGTCCATCATGCATCATGGTGCCAGGATAACCACCTCCAGCTGAACGTTGGCAAGACCAAGGAGCTGGTGGTGGACTTCAGAAGGAGTCAGCACAGAGACTACAAGCCCATTATCATCAATGGAGCTCCAGTGGAAAGGGTGCAGTCCTTCAAATATCTCGGTGTCCACATCTCCTCAGACCTGACATGGGCTGCCCGCATTTAGGTCCAGACCAAAAAGGCTAGGCAGCACCTGTCCCACCTACGACAACTGAGGAAGTTCAGGGTCTCTCCAGAGATCCTCGGGATTTTCTATAGAGGCGCTGTGGAGAGCATCGTCACACAGAACATCACATCCTGGTTTGGGAACAGCTGTGTTAAGGACCAAAAAGCTCTTCAGAGAGTGATCCGTACAGCTGAACGCTGCTGCAGGATTGCTCTCACCTACTTCAGGACACCTACACCAGGAGATGCCGGACTAGAACAGCACAGACACTGAAGGACCCGTCCCATCCTGGCAACAAACTGTTCCTACTTCTGAAATCCGGTAGAAGGTTCTGCATCATCTGGGCAAGGACAGAGAGACTCAAGAGGAGCTTCTATCGCCAAGCCATCCGGGCCCTAAACCTGGAGGTACAACAAAGTATTTGCAGCCACTTGACATCAGTGTGAATCGGGCATTTAAAGCTGCACTCCGGGTTGAGTGGGAGACTTGGATGACAAGTGGTGAGAAGCATCCTTTTCTGATGTCTGTCAGTGGATCCTAATACTGGTTATTTTCTTTTGTTTCTGTTCCGTTTTAATCAGCTAAGTTGCTGCCGTTAAAAGGCACTGAAAGAATCTGTTCAGGTACATACATGTACATTTACAGTACAAAATCGTTCTGTACATGCAGTAAATATCTAATTTTTCAACATAGATATCTGCGGCTTATATACAGGTGCGCTCTATAGTCCAGAAAATACAGTACTTGTGCTACTTTTACACAACAAATCTTTTTTTTTTTTTTTACGCATCAAGCTACTCTGAATTTTGCATCACTCTGAGTAAGACCAGCTGGTAAGCTTTCCTAAATTTGAAACACAGAAAGAGTTATGTGCAACTACATATGGAATTACAGATCACTGAGGAATAAATGTGTGTGAACTCCTTGTGAGAACAAACACTGTTTCCACTTCCTTTCCTGCCAACACCCTACCTTTCTTTTTTTTACCCACACAAGGACAAAAACAGCACACAATTAGTGATGGCTTGAGTGAGCTGTGAAGTGCCTTTGCTCTGGGGTATTAGTGAGGCCCCTGACTCAGCCCAGGGTTTGCTCATCCAACTTCTAGAGAGCCTGGAGCTCGAGGAGCAGCGTAATGCCATTTAACGAGATGTTGTTCACAAAAAAACGTTGTGAAATCTCATGACTAAGAGCCAAACCTTTCTAAAGCCAGCTCCATATTCCAGCTCCTTTGTGACTACAGTCTCGATCTAACAAAGTAGACATTGGACGGAATACATTTTTCTGGGATTCTGGGTTTTGTAAACTGGCTGAGGTTGCTTTCAAAGATATCTGTATTCAAAAGATGGAACAGAATAGAGAAGGAATCCCACAGGAAGGCCCTCAGAGCCACGTTTCTTGCTAACGTTATAGTCTGATGTTGTAGTTCTGCTGTTGTGAAAAAAAATCCTGCTGAGATCAATGTTTGAGTGAAGGAAAATTCAATGTGGCGTCCCCTTTCTTCTCAGCTCCAGAGTGTGCAGGCCCTCCTGCCGACCCAGAGCGTGCAACGTGCCGACTTTGTGGGCCATCTCTGTGGCAGTGATGTCAATCTGGGCGTACTTGGTGGAGCTCTTTCCTGTCAGGACACAAAAGTGGGACTTCTTTTAACTCAATCAGTGTACCATTTAATTATTCATCAGTGTTGTGCTGCACACAAAACTAGCTGCACAGAGCAGAAACTATTAGGTGACTAATCTGACAATGGAAATTTTGAAAATTAGCTTGTCATTTTAGAAATATTCCAACGAGTGTATCAGTATCATACAATATCATATCGTACGTTTACCTCACGCACAGAAGTTTTTCATGCGCTTCTGCTAAATTCCTGTCCTCTTCTACGATTTTATCTTGTGGTGTGCCCCAAGGTTCATTTTTGGGGCCTGTCTTCTTTGAAGACATCTCATATCATTGTTTGACATGATGCCCAGTTGTACATGTCATTCAATGTTACCAAATTTGTCTTATAAATAACCGGATGGCAGCCAATTGTGTATTTTGTCTCACTTTATTGTTATTATTGTAATTTGTTATTACTTCCGCTGACCAAATTATCTCTGGATCGCATCCTTGGATAGCCCAGAATGCTGCCCTAAGGTTTCTCACCAGTTCCTCTGAAAGGTCCCTTTAGACACTGATTCTGCCCTCTTTAAACTGGCTCACCACAAAGTTCAAAGTTCAGATTCTGATTATCACTTTCCAAGTTCTTTGTGGTGCCTCCCTATATTAGTGAATTTCTACATCCATACATAACTGCTAGGTCTGTGATGCAAGTTGATCAATGCTTCTTGGTTGTACCTCAGTCCAAGTCGAGGATAAAGGGAGGTTTTCGCTGCCATGTTGTGGAACTCACTTCCACTAGACTAAAGATCTGTTGACACTGCTGATACCTTTAAAGGGAAGGTGAAGACCCACCTATGCAAACGTGCTTTTATTTGGTTTTATCCTTTTATGCTGTTTTAATGCTTTACTGTCTGACATTGTGAAGCACTACATAAATAAACTTTACTTTCTTATATCAGTGCTGTGAAAAAACATTTCCCACCTTCTTTATTAATTAGCTTTTTTGCCTTTTTCTCTCACTTAAATGTTACAAATCATCAAATTTTTATATTAAACAAAAATAAACTCTGTGAATATAAAATGTAGTTTTAAATGATGATTTCATTTATAATATTAAGATTCTTTCACTCCTACCTGTAGCGACTGATTAGCCTAGCTAAGTCGGAGATAAGCATCTAGCCTAAGGCTTTGGTTTCCCTTCATGAGCCATCAATCATATACAAGTATACAAGTTCACTTTCCTGATATAAATGGCTGCAAGGTGGCATCAGCAAAGTGTTGTTTATAAATTTTACTCCATAATATTTCTTTTGTTTCCCTTTGGTTTACACATTTGCAGATGTCTTTGGGCATTTTTCATTAATCCCAACATTCTTTTGTCAACAAGATTATGGAAATGAATTGTTAGGGGATATAATCATTTCTTGAACTTGAATCATTAATTGTGGAAGTGACAAAAAAACACTCCTAGATCATCTTAAAACATTAATACATACATATATATACACACACCGTATTTTCTGGACTCTAAGCCGCTACTTTTTTCCTACGTTTTGAACCATGAGGCTTATACAAAGGTGTAATTATTATTAATTATTTTCAAATCCTCGCCCCTTCATCGTGGAAACCACACAAAGAAGTTTGTATGAGTTTTAAGTTGAAGGCCATCAATCTTGCTATTCAGGAAGGAAACCGGGCTGCTGTACGCAAGCTTAGCGTCAATGAATCTATGGTGAGACATTGGAGGCGGCAGCGGGAAGAGCTCATGCAATGCCAAAAGTCGAGAAAAGCTTTCAGAGGACATAAAAGCAGGTGGCCTGAACTTGAAAATGTCCTGGACTTATAGATCTTTTTTTTTT
>NW_005187655.1:206490-217367 GCF_000239375.1 Pundamilia nyererei | reverse complement strand
TACCTCTGGTGCAAATTACTGACCTCTGTCATCATTTTAAGTGGGGGAACTTGCACAATCGGTGGCTGACTAAATACTTTTTTGCCCCACTGTATACCTTATGTGAAAATCATATAAGCAAAATGTCAGAGTTTAAACCCACAACATCAGTCCTCGTGCACCAATATGTGTCTCCTGTTAGAGTCCTGTCGCCTTACAGTGCCAGAATTGAGGACATCAAAACCGGCTCCTCACGACACATAAATAGTCCCTGGAGGAGGGTCCCATTAGGGCCACTGAGTTTACAGCTGTGATCTGAATGCCCTGCGACCCCCTTTCAAGCCGAAATAGGACACTCCTCCTCCCAGGTGACAGATTAATGAGGCCGCATGCCGGGATATAAACTGTATTGCTGACATTAGACATTAACCTCATGTCAGAGCTCGAGCCACGCTGTTCGTATTCTCGAGGGCAGTGACGCTAGCGGCCAACGTGTCTGTCAATTACGGCTCCGATGACAAGGACTCAGCTGTCTTTTACCAAGATGAGAGGAAATCATCTCAATTGTTTGCGAGCGATTCCAGTAACTCTGAGTAGGTCGAATAGAATTACACATAAATATGTAAGTACAATGGCTTTCATCCTTGCGTAACACTGATACACCAGCTTACTGTAAGTTGGCTCTTGCACAGAACACTTTTGCACATTGAGCAAAAGCAAAAAATGCCTCACACTATGAGTATCAGGGCATTACTGAGGTCATTTTGTTTCTTAAATCAAGGAGGCGGTCTCTAAAATTCAACAATTTGCATTTTGGACAGTCCCGGGAAAATCTCAAAAATATACAAAGACAATCTGAAGAGAGAATAAAAGGAAACAATGATTTTACAGCTTACTCTCCAAAAACGCAGGACGTGGTTCATCAGACCTGACTAACACCAACTCTAATGGTTCGCCCGCAGCTTCTTTTACTTCCTCTTACGCCAACACGTGCTTGTTCATAGGCGATCTTTGGATTGTTGGATTTCTGTCCATAATGGCATTTGATGAGCTTTAGATGAACATTGTTTTGAATTTGCTCTGCATAAATAAAATGGATAGACTGCAGGATGTGCTGCGCACTCTGACCACGCGGTCTGTGGCTACACAGCAATGTGTCCCACGACAAGCTTTATCACAGGCAGCAATCCATGGTGGTAACAGGCACTAAAGACAAACTATAGCTTAGGTTAGTAAGGAAGTTTTACAGGAAATTGGTGCTAAATGAAAACATTGGACAAATGTTACTGCTTACTGGCTGGTGGTGCTATAACATGCAGCCAAAAAAAAGAGGTGCATTGAGGTGGACATAAAAATTCAGGATTAGCAGAGTCATTAGGATTCATCTTTTGTGGGTCATGAATGTGATTACAACATTTCTTGGTAGTTTGTTCAAAGTTTAATGGAAGACGTGCGCTGCAGACCGACTGAAAATAACTACACAAGTCTGAGAATTTGTTTCAGTTTGTAATATTTGACAGTTTAACAGCTGGTCTTGAAGACATTTCCTTGTGCCAAAAAAGACAACAGCTCACTTCAATACCCAGCCTATTACAATTCAAAGATTTATTAATCAGACAAACTTTTTTTGCTCTATACTTAAGCTTACAGCATCATGTGGTGGTTGCAGTGAATTGCCACCGTCTCTTCTTAGAGCAGTTCCCTTTAAACCTGCTTTCAATAAGCAATTCTGCACCACCAATCAAAAAGCTCTCTGTAGATTAATGCTTTTATTGGACAAATAAAACAGAGTCTTGGTGACATCCTTTAAACTATAATCTTGTAACATGACAATTTTCCAAGTGTCCACCCTGACTGGTCCTCACAGCTGCCGTTTGCAGTTATATGTATAAATCGAAAGCAGAACATTCATTCCTCAGACACCAAGTATCTGGCGTTTATCTCCTTTACTAACCAGAAGATATTCATGCCTCCTTACTCTGAGCTGGCAGATGTGCGGCAGCCGCTTTAGTGCCATGCACAGGATCCTGCAGCTCCAGCTCCATGTAGTTGAGCTGCTTCTTGGACGTGGGGCTAACAGGAATATTCACATACGTCACACCTTCACCGCGAGGTCTTTCAGCAAGCGGAGCCTCTGGGGGGAACACAAACACGGCCCCTGAAAATGCGAGAGTAAATTAAGCTCAGACGGTGTTAGGTTCGTTTCTGTCATGCTTTTTCTTTTTTTAACGTGTGAACACTTGTTTTTAACAAAAATCCCCCACAGAAACTAAAAATAACAAGCAATTTGTCCTGTTGATAATATGCTATGTTTTCTTTGCACCTCCAAGCCTTCACTGTCAACCAAAATCTATTAAAAACATAAAAGAACAATGCCACCTGGGTTCAGCACAATGAACACACACTACACGTATTTCTAGATTCACTTGTGTTTTCTAGACAGTTTGTGTTTCTTATTATGATAAATGCTGCCCGAGTGCAACAGCCCATGTTTAGATTTCCTGTCGTGAGGATTCCCGTGGCATAGAGAGACAAGCTCAAACGGGCTATGACGGCACACAGTACCAATCAAGTCTTTCTCAGAACTGATAATAATTAAAAGATTAAATTGAACCAGACTTACACTTTGACACTTCTTTGAAACTGGATTTGTTTTTGTCATTATAACCTTAATCAAAAGCTAAACTTACCCTCCAGTCTGAGCAGCTCTCCAGGCTGCAGCCCAGTGTCAATTAGATATATTCAAATACAGACGTCCACAACACAAGTATCAATACGGTTTCCAGCAGTAAAAACAACGGTAGCTATAATGGGATCGGCAGTCGCACAGGAACACAGCGTTTCACGATGAATTGGTTCTCTCCCCGCCCCAGAGACTAATTATGTGAAATTAGCGGATATGCCCCAGAGATAATTTATGGGATACACATTATGTCCTCGAAGCACAGAATGCTTTGAGGAAGTAAAACTCAATTGTTCTTTTAATCATCATCAAGCTGTTTCGTCATGCGGCTGTATAGTGTATGAACGTGTCCAGATCAAATATCTGAGGGTTTATGGAGCAAAATCTCATTTTTCTATTAGCAAACGTTCATTAAAACTTGAATAGGAACACCCAAACCTCTTTGATTTTCCTGTCAAACACACATTATTGCCAGATTTTTTGCCTACAGTGGATTGCACATCTAATTAATTGTGCCGGAAAAATTGTTTCAAATCACAAGAAACAGCTCACGGCTTTATCTTCATAAACCTAAAAGCTGAGAAAGGCAGATTTGCAGTCAAGTTTTCTACTGGCTGCAGAAATGATTAGTTCAGCATCTCAGTGATACAGCTTCAGAACAACCACTACATAAAATATGTGCATATTTCAGCTCTGTGACACACATCACATATTTTTATTTTTTTTGTGGTGCCTGGGTATGCATTAATGCAGTGATAGCTGCAACCTTCAAAACCAGAGTACAGTACGCTCAAGGATATCTTGAAATTAGCATAACTTGAATACTGCTCTGTGAATAGAGACCAGTGAAAATCACTTATCCTGAACGGTGATATAAACGTTTGCTGTCACTTTAATTTTGTGCAAATGAGAGTCGAGAAAGCCAAATGAATCTACATGCTTTGTGGTTTTACTACAACAAGTACTGCAGTACTGTTCATAGGAATCATCTAACTCGGTTGATGGGCTTACATGACAGGTACAAAAAGTTGTCTACCAGCACAAAATAGATGAGCCATGGCAGTCACACACTATCAGAGTTTCGATGTATAAATATCTTTTTTGTTCTTTTTAATGGTGTCTGGGAACAAAGGGAAAGAATTACTATAATGTTGAAATATAAACATTTTCACAGACTCATCTATGCTTTCTTTGTCAAATTCATTGTTTCATAATGCATCAAATCCGATCTAAAGGTCTGGACTTCGGATACATCCAATTTTCAGACACCTTCACTTTGATGTTTTCTTGTAAACATGCAGAATGTTGTTTGGCATCGCAGGCAAGACTTTTCCCTGATAATCAAATCATCTGCATGGCAGCATATGTTGCTCCAAAAGCTGTGTCTATTTTTCAACATATTGTTAGTGGTGCCTCCAAACATGTTACTCATGCTATGTGCATTAATGACCCTTTATACCATCACAGATGCTGGCTTTTTAACTGCGTGCTGACAGCAAGCCAGATGTTGCCTCTCATCTTTAGCGGTCCATAATTTAAAAAAAGAAAAGGAAAAAAAAAATTCACATTTTGAGACCCGAGGACTGTTTTCCAAGTGAACTCAGAGCGTGGAAGGAAGGACTCTAATCTAGCCTCAATCACAGAGCACGAGGGGTCACTGAATGTTTGATGAGCATGCAAGTGATGCAAGTCGTACACTATGGCCTGCAGTGACCACATAACTAGAGTGCAGTTCAAGTAGCTGCAATTCAAGTCTTTAATAAACCCAACAGAGCTGACACAGGACCTGAGAGATGGATCTGGGCCTTCGGGTTATCCATCGACTGCTCACTGAAGCTTCATCAGAAATGGTTTAAGTGGAAGCGTTGCTGTCAAGAAGCCACTCTTAAAGAAGGGAAACAGGAAGAAAGTGGAGTGGGCCTTATGGAGTGATGAAACTAAAGCTGAAATGTTTTTGTTTAAACCATCCGTGTGCATGGAGAAGTTCAGGAGATAGAGACAACAGTGAGTATCTATAGCCATTTACAAAACATGGCGAATACTGTGTCATGGTTCGAGGCTGTATTTCTGCCAGTGGTGTTGGATCATGATAAGGCAATTCCATCAACTTGTGAAAGTTGGAACAGGGCCTGCAGGCTCATTACTGCTTCCAAAAAGAGAAAAGTCAGCAGCATAATGTGGTTGTTTCTGTCCTGGATGCAGTTTTCGACGTTGCACACAAAGACCATTTATCTCGTCTTTGTTCATATCCACGTTCTAGACTGTGTCGCCATTTCCCTCCTCTGACACGAGAACTGAAAACAGTTCATCGTTGCAAGAGTGCAAGAAAGTGGGATCAACTGGCAGGCAGACTAACAATCCCAAGGAATTGGAAGACTGGGAACAGGAACCAGTTTACAATTCCCATCCCTATTGTTCTTGAATATCTTTTTTTATCTGCTGATTTTTGAAATGCAATGCAAAACTGATCAAATGATTAACTAATTATTTAATACTATAGTTTTATAGTTTCACTTTATTTTCAGCACTATTAAAAAAAAATGTGAAAAAACACACAGTCTTGTATTCATTATGTACAAAGTGGAGTCCAAACAGTAAATCATATATAATTTCTTTGAAATTGTTTTAGGGAAAAACAATATCTGTTTTTATATTAATATCGGACCCCCAAAAAAAGAGTGAATTGTTGAAAAACGCACCAATGCAAATACATTTTTCCCTGATTTACCCTCAAGGATCATAGTTGAGCTACAATACACAAACAGAGCCTGTGTTATCTTTTTCAAGTATAATGTCAACAAAAAATGTTTCATCATTAACTAAAAAGAAAACAAAAAGAATTCAAAAAGCCCAGACCCTTACAGACGTAGCAAAACAACGCACTGTTCCTAACAATGCAAACACTGCTGATCTGAGCCTGTGAACATTTATTTACCTTTCTTTGAGTCCGTTGCTGTGTGTGCATTGATGTTTAAAAGATTAAAGAGTAGATCTGGATCACAGAAAAGATTTTTTTTTTTTTTTATCTTCCGTCATTATTTGTCAATCAAAGCAACACAAAGCAGCTTGGTTGAGGCATTTCACAACTACAAACAGAAACACTAATCAGAGTGTGGACTCTGTAGTAGAACGTCTATAACCGTCTTATAGTAAATATAACAATAGATTCCTACAGTATTATATATGTGCCAACATGGATTCATATTTCTCTTGTTGCAATTACCCTGTCACAGATAGTGCGTTACCATTGGCATACAGATTGTATAGAACAACATTTGGGAAAGAAAAGATTTCACCTGCTATTGACTCTTCCTAAATGGTAGTAGGCAGTGGCCATTACCCGCAGCTCAGAAGCATCAACCCCAGGGGACACTCTTACAATCAGTGAGAAGCCATTAGATGCCAGCAAAGTCTCAGTGGGTACAGCCTTTGGCAAAGTCTAACCTAATTGATCAGACACCAACCAGCCCTTGCAGGAGAGTGTGGTGCTTTATAATGGCTTCCATTACAACAGTGGATTTGCCCACAGCTCTAAGGCCGGGGGACGTCTCGATAATACACTTTGCAAAACCTCCAGGGGAGAAGTTAGAGGCAATACCTGACAGAGTTTAGTGACCCCCAGCTTAAAAAGTCAAGTGCTTTTGGATGGAAAACACAGTTCAGATAATAACTGTGTATTCAGGGTGAGTGGGTTTTGCACCTTTCCCACATTATTGTTGCAGAAGGACACTAAGCTGTGGTATGTACACAAAAAGGATTACAAAGACCTGTAAATCTCCCACAATGTACAATTTATGGCAACGTATGCATGTGGAAACCTTTGGGAATGGGAAAGCAAAATGCCCTAGTGTAGGTGTTTGTTTTTCTTTGACTAGAACACCTTACCATTTCACTCCTGCTCCAGTTTCAGCTTTAAATGAGACCTTCACCAGGACAACAACATCCACTTTTTGATGTGATAAACTTGTGTAAAAAGTTGAAGAGGCGGGTGCGTGAAATTAAAATAGTTTTTGAGAGCAAGACTACATCACAGATGTGCACGAGCCACAAAGACGGTCCTACCAAAATCCTATTTATGATAGTGTAGTCTATGTGGTCTTTAGTAAAGGCTGATTTTTAGAAATCAAAACTTATAATCAGCCCCTTGGAGGGCTGGAGGGTTTTTGCGTAATCTTGAAAACATGTCAAAGAATATTATTTGAATAATACACAGATTTATAGATGACATACTGTTTAGACCTTGCAAAGTTTCAGGTGGAAAACCATCTTCTTTCGATAATGTCTGCGCTGTATCAAGCGTAAAGCACGGAGGGGGAGGGATGATGATTTTTGCTTGTTTGGTAGTCATGGGACCTGATTATGAACTCTTCTGTGTGCTAAAGTATTCCTGTGAAGCAATCTGTCTGATAGCCAAAGCATGTCTCGAACTGACTCCAACAACTGGGCAATGAGCCCAAGGACAGCAACAAACCTACAACAGCACGGCTGAAAAGGAAAAGAATCAAGGTGTAGCAATGAGTCCAGACCTGAACCTAACTGAAATACTGTGATAGGTACATAAGGAGCTGTGCCTAAACAAATGCCCAGAAACCTCAATGAATTAAAGCAACATTATAAAACCCGACAACATAATGGCTATGGGCTGGTTCTACAAATATCATTTCAGAAATGGATTAGCAGTGTTTAGCCTAAACTGTCCTGAGGTGCAATTCACACCTCTCCAAGCCAACCACTTAGTGTGTAACATGTAATGACCAACACAGCAGCATCTAAAGTGCCACGGGCAAAGCCAGTGTTTGTTTAGCTGCGTTCTGATACAGTGACGTACTCATGATGCAAGCATGTGTGTGTCCGCTTGCATTTTTCATCACATAGAGCTATGGTTTATTGCAAAGTCTGGAATGCCTCAAACCTGATATTTTATTTATTTGACCTGTGTGCATTGCTTTAATATGAAAAGTTTTTAAATCATATGACAGTTTTTCTGTAGCTTATCTTTCACTAAGCCCACATACCTTAGCTGCTGGACTTAGCCACATCCGGTCTCCCCCCCATCCATTAAGTGTCTGCTGAAGCGGGATGATGGGAAAGATGACGAGGGAGTCGTGAGTCGTGTGTAGGTACGTGAAAATGACTGATGGGTTTGGTGCCACACTGCGACAGCTGCAGGGACTTTGTAGAGCAGGTGTGTGTTTGACTGAGGGCATGTTTCTGGGTGTGGGATGCTTAAGTGGCCAAACGTCCCCTGACAACTGTCCTCTCGCCTCATATCAGGGGAGGCAGTCCGTCACACATCACTGCACTCTCTGGTTACACATCTGTGAGTTTTCTCAGCACACAATGGGCCTTTACGTAACTCGAGTTTATGGCTTTGGATAAAAAGCCAATGAAGACATAAAAAAAAAAAACCAAATAGCAAAGACTGTGACTCATGCCGTTGTCTGTTTTACATGCGATTTATCTGTCTAACCATAGATGGGGTAAATTAATGCCATTTTAAATTACACCTCTGTTTAGCCCTAATTTGTCCCTTTGTGTATTCATTCCCACATTGGAAAGAAACAAAAGGACACAATGACGTGCAAAAAAACGGGAAAAGAAAAACAGCCAAATGTTGAAATTAACCTTGGGTAAACATCACGTTAATTTAATATTAATTTGTTGTTTGGACCTCGAGCTTTGCGGTTCCTTTTAAACGAATAAAAACGGTAGCGCTTGCATAGCATTTCTTTAATTAGTATCAACTTAACAAAAAGGGAACTGCTTCGGAAAGTTTTACAAATTTCTTAGAACTTTTTCCTTTAAAAGCAGGTCATTAGTAAAAATGTAAAAAAGTTCAAAGAGTGAATACTCTCTCATATCCTTTTACTACTTCACATTATCTACAAGAGAAGTGTGTCTGGAAGTTTCGCCACACAGTAGCCATCGTATTTATTTGTGCAGTTATTTCACCTATCTGAATAAATAGGAGGTTCGCCTTTAATTTCAGTGGTAATCAGGCCAGGATCAGGAGCAGAACCAACTAGTCATGGAGTCAGTCACTTCCTTTAAGTCCTGTTTTAATGCATATGTATTTACTGACTGACTGACTGACTGATTGATTGATACTATAGCCACATATCTCTCTCTTATTTCCTCAATACTCAAATTTCTAACATTTTCAGTTTATTGGTCTTCAGTGTTTCTTTTATCATTACCAATTGTTTGTTTTATGTTTGTTTTTGAACTATTTTGTAAAGTCTTATATAAATAAAATACATTCATGTTTTAAAAAGTTTAAATTATCAGTATGTATAGAGGAGGTCAGCTGAGTGGAACCCTGTAAAATACAGTAGAGGCTCTGTCCTGGTTTCAGCCAGTGGTGTAGGGATTATGTCAAAATTGATGAAATTATGAACACAAAAAGTAACATCACACTTTTATCATCCATGCAATAGCATCAGGAAAGGCTTCATTTTTTAGTATAACAATGATCTCAAGCACACTGCCAATGCAGTAAAAGATAGAAAGACCTGGATAGAAAAACTCCTAATCAGAAACCATCAGTCATCGATTGTAGTATCATCATAACAGAGAACAGAACAAAAGGTCCAAAGAAGAACTCTGAATGTCCTTTAAGAAGCCTGGAGAACTATTCCTGAACACTACTTAAAGAAATTACAAGAAAGGTGTTCATTCCAAACACTGACATTGATCTTTACACATTTAAAAAATGATTGCTGCACCTATTCCCTATTTTACTTACAAAAAGCAAAGAAGTGCAGGGAGTTTTGCACCATACTGTAAAATAGCATTCCTATAATTTTATTATATTAGTATTCGTGTAAAATATTATTTAGTAAACGAATTCTAATAAGTTCATTGTTTAGGTGAATGACTGTTTCTAATGTAATACTTTCTCCAGGGGTGTTTCTTATTATGGAGAACTGCATTTCCCAGAATCCTCTCTCCTTGAGTGACCAGGAGCTCCCCTTTAGTTTTGAGCAATTTTAGCTATTGATGCTACACTTAAGCAGCTTTTTTCCAAACAGTGACTTTTACTACAGTGCAAATTTGCAATGAATAGGCTTAAAAATTTAGCAGCAAAAAATTTCTCCATACAAACTAGTTTGCATGGCACAACTATTTTACATGTAATAAAGTGCTAACTACCCCTTTGTTTACACTAATCTGACAGCTGGTGCTTGCAGAGAGTCTCTGTAATGCGCTTCATGTGCTATGTAGTAATAGCCACTTCATGAAGGCAAGTCCCCATCAGCATTACAGTTCACTGCCCTGACTGAAATCAAGCAGGTGTATAGCGAGCGCGCCGAGATATAACATGTTCCTATGTTCAGCCTTGTGGATGTTATGCTTAGTGCCAGTCTGCTTTTCATACTCTGAATGAGCCTCGTTTTATTTATTCATTTCAGTCCAAGCACACCAAGCAACAGGTGATGGTTTACAGCGATGTTGATTCAGGCGCATGACTCACTTTAATTCACTTTCCGTAAGTGGGCCCGGTTATTGTAAGAAGCCTGGGTAATGCACAGCTGAAAAGTGTTCAGAGCACTTTAACTAAAATGGTCCATTCAGAAGAAAGAAAAATCCATTTGTGCCGCTACGGACTTGAAAATCTGCATATGTTTGAATAGCTTGGCTGAAAAAAATAATGAACCAAATCGCTGAAACAACCTGGTTATGTTGATTGCCTGGCGTCACTCACCTTCAGTCTCTTGAAGGAACCTCTGCTGGCCGTAGCTGCCCATTAGTTCATACTTGTGTTTTTCCTGTGTCTGCAACACACATTAAAGTAAGCACTGCTGATTATAACTTGCACTGAGTGACATAAGTTTATTACATAAGTGTGACGATGACTGTTCAGTGGGCACATGAGGAGTATTTATAGACATTTGGAATTTACTCAGAACTCAGGGCTATGTCTTTCATGTGCGAACACTGTGCAGCATCGCTACAGACAGATAACCATGAACTTTAGGCCCACTGCAGTGCAGAGCATTAAATAAGATTGTGCTCCAGTTTTAGTGAGCTTACCCATGTCTGTATGATGAACTGTTAGCATTTAATGCTAACATTACCTGATATGCTTTTCTTTGTTTTTGTATTGTTCAGCACTTTGGTCTGCCTGGTGCCTTTTTAAAGTGCTATATAAATAAACGACGATGATGATGATATTTAGCACTTTACTCTCTGGGCTATAGATGCTAATATTAAA
>NW_005187655.1:198793-206188 GCF_000239375.1 Pundamilia nyererei | reverse complement strand
TTTGCGGCTGCTGCTTACCCTCTTAGTTCTTGTGTTTGTTTTTCACACAACTGTGAAAAACTCTCTTGCACATGACTGTATATAAAATCTATATCCTGGAGAGAATTTGTAAACATAGCGATGTAATCATGCAAGATACTGTCACAAAACTGAGCAAGCACACGTGAACGAGTGCATTAAATACATTGTTTTCATGCTAAAACTTCAGTTCATTATAGAGAAAATACAAACCCTTAAACTCGCTTATTCTAATCCAAATGCTTAATAATATCAGGATAATAGGTTCAAAAGTACAAAATGCTTATTGGACATATTTTTCCATGTCTAATTTCAGATTTACTACTGAAGCCTCTTAATAACAAACCTCTATGGGTTTCCCTTTATTCTGTGTATTCAGTTAATATTCTCATGATATCAGACATTTCCCCCAAATGCTTAGCTGAACTAAGAGCACAATGAGTTGCAAAGTAAAAATGTGTGAGTTGTTGATAGTGTAAAGCGGATTACAGTGTTTTGGATGCGTCTACCTCTGGGTTCCTCTCCAGCATCCGACTCTCCATGATCTCATAAGCAGGATCGGCTCTGCGTCTTTCCTCTTTACTACTAAGCCTTTTGTCTGGTGAAAGAGACGATATTGTGCATTTTAAATATAAGAAACAAAAACACATTTTGTTATTGTAACTCATCGGAAAAAAATTATATCACATTGTGTTGCTTTCTTTTCTTTTTTTGTTTAAATGCACTTTGTGAACCAAAGCAGACACAATTTTCTCCATGCAAATGGAGGAATTCGTGCAGATCGAGTGGTGAGAACAAACAACAAAGGCTTGATTCATCATCACACAATACTAAGAGTTTTTTCCTTTTTTCTTTTAAAGAACAAATAGTTAAATAGGATCCTTTTGTTGCTCAGTATGAATCATGGATAACGTGCAAAGGACAGAAATTGCACCCTGAATTTTGTTAAAATGTTTAAGATGTGTCATTTTGGCTTCATTTACTGTCAATATTTATAGATATAAATAAAATTATCATGTTGTCATCATTTGATCTGTGGAACAAATAATAACAGACCCCATCCTAAAATTTACTTATAACACACATATATAATTCCGACAATAGATTAATAAATGGTTACTCCTTTCCTAAAAAATGGTCTTTCTGTGCTCACAAAAAACTTAAAAATTTACAGATGACATTTCATTTAAAAAGTCTTAGTTAATCTTTCTGTAAACAGGATTAAATTCACGAGAGACCACTTACACCCACTGGCCACTTTATTAGGTATAATGTTCAACTGATCAGTGATGCAAATGTCTAATCAGCCAATCACACGGCAGCAGCTCAGTGCATTCAGACATGGTCAAGACGACCTGCTGAAGTTCAAACTGAGCATCAGAATGAGGAAGAAAGATGATTTAAGAGACGTTTGACATGGCTACACTTCACACAAGCTCACTAGAACTGGATACTAAAATATTAGAAAAACGGTGTCTACTCTGAAGAGTTTTGAAGGGTCAGAATTTGGTGTAAATAACATGAAAGCGTGTATCCGTCCTCCCTTGTATCAACAGTTCAGGCTGCCGGTGGTGTAATGGTATGGACGACATGTTCTTGGCACACTTTGATCCCCTTAGTACAAACTGAGCATCATCTAAACACCACAGCCTACCTGACCGTTGATGCTGAACATATCCATCCCTTTATGACCAGTGTACACTGATGGGAGAATAACACACCATGTCACAAAGCTCAAATCATCTCAAACATTCCCATGAAAATAAGTTCATTGTACTCAAATGACCTCCATAGTCACCAGAGCTTAATCCAACAGAGCACCTTCAGGATGTGGAGGAACAGGAGTTTCCCATCATGGATGTGCAGCCAACAAATCTGCATCTACTGTGTTATACTATCATTTCAACATGAACCAAAATCTCTGAGGAATGTTTCCAGCACCTTGTTGAATCTGTGCCATGAAGAATTAAGACTGCACTGAAGGCAAACGAGGGGCTCCAATCCAGTATTACCAAGTGGACCTAATAAAGTGGCCAGTGAGTGTATAAACCCTCTAAAAGTTGTGTCATTTTTTATTACACTTCTGCGAGACTACATGCATGGCACTATAAATACCCAGGCAATGTAGCGTAATGGTCAAAGTGTTTAGTGTTGGTTTCTGTGCACCTTTGCCATCTTAACTACAGAGGTAGAGGCAGTGAAGAGACCACCATGAGAAGAGGATGTATTCCTAATGCTAAAGCTGAAGCTAAAATTATGGACGTTGTTGACAGCAGTAGCTGCTATCCAATCGTAACATGCTCATAAGGCTTTTTGTGGTTTTGTTCAGTGTTGTACGTAAACATCTTCAATGCAAAAGTACCACAACCACAACAACAGTTAACGATCCCAGTTAACTACTGCAAACTTCCAAAAAGGACACAATCTGCTGTGTTTGATTTGAGACATGACTCTCTCTGTCTCTGCTCTAGCAGGTAAAAGACTGACTGTAAATGACTGAGTTGGTACACAGTGACAGTCACAGGATAAACTATCATTCCTGATTTTGCAACTTTGCGGCAAAGCTCACCTCAAGGCTCAGCTCTACAAAGCAACACAAGTGACTGATTAGAGAAAATAAGCCAGGAAGAAAGAGTGGTTTCACTGAGAGAAACACAAGGAACGGGACAGAAAAAGATCCTCAAAAGGAACAGAATGGGGAAAAAGAGGAAACCAGCCAAGGATCTGAAGTCTGCGATCAGTTGAAGAGGAAACTGTCGAAGGTGGCCTCTTACCTTCACTGGTCACTGTCGATCCATTTATCTCTTCATACCAACACTGCCCATCCGCGCTCTGTGATGAATCGTTTAGGGCTTGGTACAGTAGCTCCTCATTAGCTGGATGTTCTTGGCCTTTCTTCAGGTGCAGCCAAGTCGGAAAGCTTTTTAAAGGGGAAATGTTCCTGTTGCGCCACTTTTGAGCGGGCACGGCCCGTGGTGGAGGCTGGCAGCGCTCTCCTTGACACTTCAAACAGTTTTCATAAATGACAGCTCTTTTGTCTTGCTGTGAGTCTTGTAATGGTACTGCTGGTGCCAAATTAAGCTCATTACCAAAAGCAGGGCTCATTGACTCATACAGGTTCAATCTGTGTGTCTTTGCCTCTGGCTGGCTATCTGTGCCTGGAAAGCCGAGCAGATCAGCTAAAAGACAGGCTAATTTCTCTCTTCCTTTTTTTGGCAGCAGTGACTCCTCACTCATCTTCACAGTTGGCATCTCCGCACTGTGGATGATTTCAGAGCCAGGAGAGGTCTCCTGAATTTTCATCTCCGCACCAGTGTGTTCACTGGTACTGGGTCTGCATGGTGATTTGTCACCACTTTGATCTGATGGATTAAAAATATGATGTTCTGGAGGCAAAATTTAAAAAAAAAACAAAACAAAAAAAACCTACAACTTTGATTTCTGTCCCAAATCAAAACAGCAAGCTGTGGCTGCTACATCAATGTTTTTTGCCCAGCGTGCTTTAAAACCGTTTATGCATGCAAGAGAAACCACACGCAGCGTGCATGAAAGACTTCAGAGGAGTATCCTTACCTGGTGTGGCAGGTATCACTGAAGAACTACAAGGGCTGTATGGAGTCCCCTGTGAAATATTGACGAAAAAAATGACTTTTATTTTAACAGTCCACTCTAGTATTGAAATATGAGGGAAAGGCTCGCAATGACCTACATATTAGTTTATTTTTTGTCAACAAAGCTGATAAAAAGAACAAAAGTGACTCAGGGACTTCACGCTTCAACAGCCTGGCTATGGCTCACAAGCCCACTGCTTCCTCTGAGAACAAAAATCTATAAAATGACTCAAAATTTTGTGCTTTGTTTTTTCTTATAAAACAATTACACAAACTCCCCAAGTGAGAAACCAACCAGGTTCCTTAAATCTTATTACATCCATGTGATTGTAATTATAATAGTCACGGTTTAATGTGTCCTGTGAACTAGCCCTTTTCCACTGAGCCAGTGAACACTACAGGGGTAGATGGTGTTGTTCAGGCTGAAGGAGTTGGATCCCCTCCCGTGGCATTCATGTCTGATCCATCTGGCCAATAACTAGTATTCATCTACTTCACTGTGGACCAACGGAAAATACAGAGCTGATTCTTTTTTTTTTTTTTTTTTTATCTAGCCAATCAAACAAATGCAGCTTGCACTCTTAAATAAATGCACTGCCAGCAGGTGGAGCTCTCTGTATTGAGTAAAAGTGACTAATAAGGAACAGAAAAAACCTTCAGCTACTTTTGTACCTGAAAGCAGCAAGCCATCAGATAATGCACTGTATATGTGTATAACTCCCTGTTACTCCAAAAGTCAACAAATGATTAATCCTTAAGCCATCGCTGGCCAATCAGAACATGTATCATGTATCATGCAATTCTGAAAAAGCAAAAAACTGTCTCCAATTCTAGCTCTGAATGAATGAATGAATAAAACAGCAAAATAGTTCGGCGCTCACAGGCGAGTGAAGCACGCACGGAGTTAAACAGCTTGAAGTGAGCCTAAAGGGCATTAAATAAAGATTGTGTGTTTTGACCTAGATATGCATACACAGATATACAGATGCAGAGGTGTAATAAGGATAGAAAATTGCAAGTCACTCATAACTTACAAGGTGTGAATCTGCCATATTCAGTGACAGTGTAAAACTGAACCGGGTGCAGAAACACTAACGTGTTGGACAGATGGGCCGTGGGACTGTTAGTTGTTCTGACACCAAACGCAGCGCGGCATCACCGTCAGCCCGCACGATACCACAAAGGTCACACTGACAAGCGGGCTACAGAACAGATGATACACTGATGATAAAGCCTGTGCACACAAGCTGCTACTGCGTGACAGCAGGTTATACAATGGAGCGTGTTCACGGGACCATTTGAACAGGACTGATGACTTTTTTTCCTTCGTTTTTTGAAGTTTGATGGAAAAACAGATGGTTCATGAGAGCAGCTACGCTTGTTTAACCCAGATCTGATCAACATTCCCTTTTGCCAGAAAACAAACAGAATACTTGTGTTTCCATTTACCTTAACTCCACCGCATACAGAGCAGATGGTCACGATAGTTTTGGAGACAGAAGTGAAGGAGGTGCAGGTATTACAAGAGTCACTAGAGGGTGCCACCTTGGTTTTCTTATTCGTCATTGAAAGGCCCTGAAAGAGTTCACTGACTGACTGACTATTAGGATTTTCTGAGTGAGCCTCAGGGGTTGTGGCACTGCTCTTGTCCTGTTTTGCTGCCTCTGCTGTGAACCCTAAAAGGGCTGGAGGGTCTTTAGTTGAGGCGGAGGCTTCATTGTCTTTGGCACCTCCACCTGCTTCCTGTAAAACACTCCTGGGAGTGTCATAGACATACCTAAGTGAAGTTGGCACCTGGTAGTCACGTCCAGGAACAGCAGGGCAAGTGCAAGGGCTGAGATCTTGAGCCAAATGTGGAGGCAAGCTTAAAAAAGAACCAAAGTCCTCTCCGGGGGTCATATCCAGACTGCCTGTGTAGGAGGAGAAACTGCCAGTGTACGAGGAATGGCTGCCAGTGGCGATGCCACTGTCTGATGAGCTCTGACGACCGATTTCCTGAAGTTGCCGGGGCGGCTTAGCCGCAGGCCGGTGTCCACCTCCCTGGTTGGCGGAAAGCTTCTCGCTGATCTGCAGTGGCACTTTAGCGCCCGTGTGGCTGACGTTTTCAGGTGGGTTGGAAGCCGGTTCAGTCCAAATTCCCAGCCGGCTGCCAATGCTGCAGTCTGAGTGGCTGGTGTCTGAAGTGTCAGAAGAACCGGAAATGCTGCGGTCGTCGCCCCCAGCAGACGGGCAGTAAGTCAAAGAGACTGCCAAGACGAGCAGAACATAATTAAACCTTTAATGAATTTAATCAACAAAAACACTGCTTTCATCAACAAAGCACATTAAGGAATCATGACGCACTCTCTGTGCCTCAGTCTTTTTTTCTTCCACTTAACGGAACAATAAATCAAAGCACCTGCCAGCGCACCCAAAAACTTTGGTCGTGTTTTCTACCTGTGCCACTCCCATGAGAGAGCATGCTCAGTCGTTTCTCTAGCTCCTGGGCCTCGAGGTTCAGCTTTTCCTCTGAAGTGGTCTGGCTGCCACTAGGATCTGTAAAAAAAACAAAGGGCTGTATTATAAATAGCAGCCAGCATGATCTCAATCATGAAAAGTCGGGCAGAGAAAAATGAAGTGTAAGTGCTAAGTGTGATGAATCTCGACACTGTCAATGAGATATGGGATCAAATGTGACGCAGCTGAACCGCGGCGGTGACACGGGCACAGCTGCGAAAACACATCCAGCTACTCTAAAGACATGAGAGGGGACACTCTAAACTGCAACGGTCTCACTCAACTGTCTGTGAACGCGCAAACAGTGTCAGCCACAAGGTGTAAGTGAAAAGGAGTAAACAACTTTGCGGACGTGTGCTATTATTTGATCCCTGAGTGTAGCGTGCTGTTGGACAGGCAGAGAAAAGGGTCACACAGGGGAACACCTAGCAGTATTTGTGCACTGAGGGGTGTATTAATAGTGCTGCCACGTGGCTCTGCTGGTACGCGTTCTGCTGCTGGCGGCAGTGCATGAATCTAATGTGCCTTGGACCATCAAGGTCAGTTCTAACACTGGGCTGATATATTTTTTTATATCCATCTGAATCCTGCATCAGTAAAGTGGTAAATATACCATAAGTCTGAAATCCCAGGTGATGAGTACTGACCTCCAGTGCACAGGAGTGTCTTAAAAGGTGTTTGGAAAAGGTCACACTGGGAAAAAATTAAAACTAAAAAGAGTCTTTTTCCCCCCCACATGTTGACCACACATTCCTTTAATGGTGCCGCTTGAGAAAGCAGGCTTCCTCATATACATATATTTATACATATAGGCTGAGGTTCCTCCATTATTTTTCCTTTAAGTATTTTGTAGATTTTTCCTGTTTCTGATTGAACTCCATGCTTACATTACTGGACTACAACATACCTTTGCATGAGTCAAAGTTAGGGTCTTGTTGTAACCCCTTAGATCATCCTCTGCCTGAAACAAGCAGCTATAGCCTCTCCCTTTAAGCTGACTTTCTTCTGATTGCCTGCCACTCAGAAACAGAAGGTCTGGACAGCAGGTGGGTGGAGTTTCAGTGCTCATACGACCATATTTGAGATATCCTCTGACATCACAGTGTTTAGAGCAGTCTGAAGCCTGAGCTTTTGGCTCACAGAGATTACTGGCACATACACTAACCTCATTACTTGAAATTCTGGCCATGTTTAATATGAGCATCCCCTATTGTGGCAGTATAACAGAATATTGAAGCAATACTGTAGAAACTGCAAAAAAAACTACATC
>NW_005187655.1:186882-197723 GCF_000239375.1 Pundamilia nyererei | reverse complement strand
GGCAAACCTTCACAGGCCCCACTCCTGCTAAACAGGTGAAAATAGATTTAAGGGCGACAGGACTTAGTGCTGCTGAATCTATGATTTTATTTATTTGCATCTATTTGAAAGAGTGAGTGTAGACACAAAAAAATAATTTTATTTCATATGCTGGAATATGCAGAAAATAGGTTTAAATGTTAAATAAATTTCTTCAAGTCAAAGACTGTTGCATATAATTTAATTCTTGCTTGATTCAATGTGCATAAAGTTAAAAGATTAAAACTAATAAAACGAGTTTTATAAAGAGATTTTTCCATTTGATTCAATTTTATATGATGGATTATGCAGAAAAAATAGAATTGGGCTGAAAGGTCTATTGTTTTATAACATATAAAAGGTTGTGCATCGCTTTTTTTAAAAGTGATAAAGTAACTAATTACTTTTGAAAATAAGTCATCAGTAGTTAGTAACTAATTACTATTTTCATGTAACTTGATCAACACTGCTCCTCACGCCATAAAATCAAAACATCTCTGGCTAAAACACCAAACTCAAACGAACTTAAGAATTCATTTTTTCTGTTTCTCTTTGTCATGTTTCTGATAAATAATGCATCGATTCTTCAGTCTTCAGAGTTACTGGTTAGTATTTAAAAAAAGTAGAGCATAACACTAACACTGGGACCTTAAAATTACCTCAACTGCCTGATTTCTGATTAAGAAATGATTCAGAGTACTCACAGGGCACAGGACTTTTTTCACTTCACATTTTTTGATGAATTTCTTTCATCTACTTTCACTACTGTATTTTAAATAAATAGTGATATTATATCACAAAAGGCAGATCTGCCATTAGTGAAGACAACTGACACATGTGTCAGATTTTCACAGCAGATTGCAAAGGAACAGAAGAACCATTTACACTTTGGTGCTTGGCATCTTTCACAAACTGAAACCTGACAGCAATCTGGAACTAGATCCATCCTCTAACGTGCCCACCAGTAGCACTTCACCCTGGACTATACATAGAATACAATTGAATTTGTTACCTAATCAGAGTGAGTATAATAGTCATCCTCTTACTGAAGTTTAAGGTGACCTAAAGCTTTACATTCATCACTTAAGTCAGGGGTTAGGACGTTGATAAATTGGTTCATGGGGATTTATGTAATTGCATTTAAAAACAAACAAAAAAAACCAAAACACAGCTGCCAGACATAATTTAGGCAGATCAAAGCGTATCCATCATCAAAGAAATCCTCTGGCTTTATTCTGCCAAAAATGGGTGGATTTCAGGAAGCTAGAGCATGTCAGCCATGATGAATCTCTATAAGCAACACAAGCAGAGTTAGCTAAAATTATAATGGTAAATGTTGACTTTAGTATTTATACTTAGAAGTCCACGTCTTGTCTTTGAGGCAGGAATTCTCAGAAGTCACTCCCCCCAGCCTCCGCTAAAAGGCTAAAAGTTACATTTTAGTGCAACACGTCAGCGAGCCGTTTGCTTTCCCCAAGAAGCACGGCTTTAAAACAATTACTCCTTCATCTTGACATTCCCCCTCCGTATAACTTCAGTTCTTTTCAGCCAAGCAATATGAAACACCTCTGATACTGACCTGGCAAAATGGGCCGCAGTCCAAAAGGGCCTCGGGTGGGGGAGATGCCTCTGACGATGCAGTCGAATAGAAAGCTGATCTGCTCGCTCTCAGCAGATGCGAGCAGAAAAACACCAGCCCCTGAAAATAGACTTCATTAGTTTTAAGCTAATTTATGAAAGTGTATTTTACAGTTAATAATCAACAAGAAAGATAGTGCAACATTGGTGATGCCAGTATAATAAAATTAAAAATTAAAAAAAGAACAGGCTGTTTCTTGGTATAAATCAGTAAAACGAGACAAACTTTTCAATTTTACAAAAAACATTTCTACTTTTCAACTACCATCAAAATGTCCTAAACTGAGATATATTTGGTTACTATTTAAAATTAAAAACTATTTGTCTTTTACTTTTAAACCAGGACAGTCATTCTAACAGCTTCATAACGGTTACTTAGGTAAGTGCTCTGAGGTAAGTGCTAACATCAACACGCTAACATGCGCTCCATAAGCTGAGGTTTTTGACCCTTTCTGTTTTCGTAGCTTACTATATGAGCAAATTAATATTGCAGCAACACAATTTTCACCCGGGACCAGTGAGAACAGCTTTAATTCTGATGTTAAAAAAAAAAAAAAAAATGGCGGCCGTAATCTTTACGTAAGTGGGACATAAAGTTTTTACTCCAAGCCACAACTTTCCTCGATGGTTCTACAAGGAAAGTCAACAGCTCGCCAAAATCATGGACCACTCGGATATTTTACAAAACACAGCTGCTAATAATAACAATTAATCAAAGAGCATCTGTTAGTTATTGTTTTTTTATGACATCAAAAAAAAATTTTCATATCAATATAAAAATAATTTCCTGAATAAAATACCACCTAAAAGTAGAATTTGTTACAATAGATAGATGTAGATGTAGACAGATATAGAGATAGATATATATAGAGATGGATATAGATAGATACAGACAGATTATTTATAGTGTGTAGTATATGTAAACGAGCACTACATGAACCTTTTCAGAAAGAAACTGAGGCATGATGCGTTTCACAAAGCTGCAGTTATAGAGTATTACATAATAAAAAAGTTCCTTCTTTATGGTTCCCAGTTTGTCTATTTCAACAATTTAGAGTGTAATAAAGGAGGATTTAATATAATGGAGAGGTCAAAGAGGTCACGTTCTCCTGAGGTCTCTTGACCTCCCTCTGACAGCACAACGGCCTGCGCTTTACAAAGTGTTGTTGTGTCATTCTGCGGCTGAAGCCACCCATGTCAAAGCTGCCCTTACACTGCTGTGGCTGTGAGCAGGGGTCAAAGGTCAGCACCAAAGTCTGCTCAAGAGTTTTAACCTGTTCAAACTAAAGATTTATTGTCTCCTTTGTGCTTTACGATGGAGCTGATTAAGTGGTTTCTCACCTCATACACGTTCATCTTGCAACGTTACAAATTTATATACACGTTGGTTTTGATAGGTGACTGCATTTTAGTTACACTACTAAATGCACGATTACCAAAAAAATAAAAAATAAAAAATCCAAAAACAAACATTCAAAACAAAACAAAGAACAGGTGGCAAAGCTTTTTAGTTCACATTAATCTCTGCAGGAATGAAAACAACTCAAATGGACCCTTCTGGTCTCTGCTCCAAGAGGTGATAAAAACACAGCATCCATACAAAGTAACACAGCTTATAAAATCCAACTTTGTTAAGTGGGAAGTGTAAATGAGCAAGCGCCGAGAGCCAAGGTTGGCATTTTTATTTCGAAAGCAGCAGAGTCATCCAAACGGCTCAAGATGAAAGTCTAGCAAACTTTAATTACTTTAAAGTGAAATTCAGATTTCCTTCACTACCATGTTTGCAACCTTCAGAAATGCATGTAAACATTATCCAGTTTAACTATTCCAGGACGATAAAATTCAGGAACAAATAAAGAAAGTAAATAAAGTAACAAAACTATTAAAGCACTAATTACTGAGAGGTCATTTTGACTGCGTTTAGAGAAAATCGTTTTTCTGAACACTTTGGTACAGCAAAGTGCGCTAAAGTGTACAGTCACTTTAGCGCTAAGCATTTCACACGCACACTTACACTTTACTTAAATGACCATTCGCCCGTGGCGTGGACAAAAGGCAGGACAAATACAGCTTGCAGTTCTACAGCTGCTCTAACCAAAAGTGAGACACCCAGCACAGCTAAATCACTTCTCGCCGTGCTGTGGATAAACTGTGCCGAGGGATTACATGTCACAGGAATGCTCGGCCTTCGCCGCACACAAACACTGAGATGCAGCCTTACTTTTTCCCCTTTTCTGTATAAAAGTAAAGCAGCGTTTGACCTTCTTTAAGATAAGCCAGTAGACTACTGAAGGCTTATTGGCTCTTAAATGTCAAAAAAAAAAAAAAAAAGTCATGTTTCCAGGAGGGTCATCATGTATCTTTAATGCTCCAATGTCTGTCTGTCCCCTCCAGGTGTTCACATACGGTCCTCTTCACTTTAATAGTTTCACATCTGTTGAATTTTTCAAACGTTATCTTATCACAGGGACGCACGCGGCCCGACGTGTTCAAACAGACCTTAAGGAAAACTCCAGAGTGATGCATGTTGCTGAGTTTTGGGCACAGCAGGGGTGATTATGCACAGACTGAATCATTTCCTTTCTTGTTGTTCTGAACAGATGTTTTTCTAATGCTTCATCTGCCGAGTCAATAAAACGCAACGAACAAACAAGAACGACTGAAACATAATTTGCTGCCTGTCATGCTGTGTGCTCTCCATTACACTTCTAAGCAATTCAAAGCAGCCACAGCAAGCCCACTCTTTGAATTTTGACTGATATTACACGTGATCAGAAGTGTGTGGACAGGAAAAAAGGCACAGAGCAAAAATCAAAGCTTAGAAATCAGACTGATGAAGCAGTAAAGGCCACCGGAACACTTTAGAAAGAGCGTCATGACCTGTTTTTTTTTTTTTTTTAAATGAGTCGAGTTGAAGCTTTTGAATGTGAGTCATTCAGAGAGTACTTTGAGTTACCTGGGGTCTTTGGTACTACACGTCTGTGGAAGCACGAGCAATCAAAAGCAGGATTTCAACAATCTTGCATCTCAAAGGAAAAAGCAAGTACATGAAGAACATCTGAACAAAGTACAAAATATTACACATGAGTCACAGCGTCTCCATTCTTGTGATCACTGCTTTGTAATCATACGCTGTAGTATTCAGAGCCTGACCTATACGTAGGCTATACAATATTATTAGCCGATGTGGCCTTATTGGAGTGTATGCCACTGGATATGAATTTTAGACTACATGGAAAAACTTACAACCTCTGGCAAAGAACATGAAGTCGTCACACTTGAAAGATGTTCACTGAACTCTTTTACTTTGCAGCAATAAACAAACCACAGATGTGATAAAGTGTTGTTTTTTGTTCCTTTTGTTGTTTACTATCTGAACAACTCTGACTTCATGAAACAAACTTCAAACTAATTAAAGAATTTTGTGTAATGGCACATTTTTTTCCCAGACATTGTAAATTTTCTGTTTGGGTTGAGACTATGTGCTGACTGTGTCAATGAGTCTGTCTGCATTTCCTTTCTTCTGTGACAACAAGACGCATCGTCATCATCGTGATGTCGAAAACTAATCCTAATCATAACCAAACCCCCGCACTCAGTGCAATAAGAAAAGCATAAAGCAGTCTACACCTGTGCATTTACTGTTGAGGTAAAGACTTTCATCTCTCCTGCTCCGTTTTTGCTTGATTTCTCAAGGCCTTCATCTTTTTTATGGCACCAAATAAAAAGTCCCAGCATCATCCCCTTTGGCAAATGCAGATTCATCACTGAACGTGACTCTTAGCAAATCATCCACAGCGCACAATTGTGTTCGCCCGCTCTAACCTTGTTTTCTTCCCATTAGGCGTTAATGCTGGCTTTCCTTTGGTGATCCCATTTTTTACACTTTTATCACAAAACCACTGATTCTTCTTTCTGCCCATTTATGGAGAGTTTTGAGCATTTTCAATTTTCTTCTGACTCTTTGACATCTTCTATCTACCCTTAAGTTTTCCTTTTTTACTCTTAACACGTTGCACTTTTCTTAGACACAGCTGACTGGGGAAAAACAAGGAGTTGTATAATCCTTTTGAATGACAGCTCTCTTCTTGGAGAGCTGCTTCCTCTTAATCAGGTGTAACAGCTTGCTGAGGTCTGCAAACGCTCTTTTAACTGCTGACTATTTTTAATATTAAAAAGTGTCTGTTTTACACATCCAAATCACAAAGTGATTCCATATTTTCCCTCCTCTGTGCTTAATCTGGGAAAAACAGATCAATAATTAAATTAACTTGTTTGGGGCATGTTTCATGAAGCCAGAATGTTCGGCTTTTAAACAAACGTGCATTTGCGTCACATCTGTGGTGGTTTGTTTATTTGGTTCAAAGTCAAAGAGTTGAATGAACATCCTTCAAGTGGGGTGATTACATAATGCTTCAAAGAAGGGGGTCATTTAAAAAAAGAAGAACCACAAGGCCAAAATACATGTATGACACCACATCTCTAAGGTGACATGTTGAAGTTTTTGAATATGTGCTCTTCTAGCATGCGACTAAAACATCCATCCATCCATCCATCCATTCTCTTCCACTTATCCTTTTCAGGGTTGTGGGGGCCTATCCTTGTTGTCTTAGGGCCTTAGGCAGGGTACACCCTGGACAGGTCGCCAGTCTGTCGCAGGGCTTGACTAAGACATAATAAAGTCAAACCTAATTTCACTCAATAAAACTGCAATTTTAAGAACAAAACCCTTTTAACTTTAAACCTACAGACTAAATGGACAGACTCAAAGGTAAGGGGCTGCCTGTGTACCATATGTACCATACAGACCATAATGAGAACAACAGACAACTTATATATAGTTTGACCAGCAGAGCAACTCCAACTCAGTTTCTTACCATTTTCACAGCTGAGCAGACAGCAGTGTGGATTCAAGTGTTGTCTTTGTGGTAAGCTGATACCTAGCATGTCAGACACATTGCTGTGACATCGTTACTCCACATGCTTTTTACTGTGTAGTGTTAAAATGGGTTATGTGGCAAAAAAAACTAAACAAAAGGTTGTGGGGTTTGGAAACAATCTAAATCCAATTTCCTCTCAGATTTAACCAAACAAGTGTGATCAGATGATTGTGTACGTGTCTTGTTACGTCACTATAAAGCCAGACGCTTCGACAAAACTTAAAATATCTGCATCACATTGTTGCTCTGATTATACTCTGGAAATTTTGATCAGAAGTAACGATTCACATCTGCTCATCTGCTGCTTTAATGCTCCTATGAGCACAGTTTGGAAAAGCAAAGTGTGGACAGCTCTGTGATTTACTTAATGACACAACTGTGTGATTCATAGCTTTCGAAGTCCTGCAGGGTGAAGCACCGTTCCAAGAAACTGGATACTCCATACAAATGCAGCACTAGCCTTTCAATATATCATCTGTTTTAATCCATGAACATTCAAAGCACCCTGCAAAAATAAATAAAAAATAACAAACTGACAGTTTTGAGCAGTTGAGACCCACACAGACGATCTGCTGGAGCACTTTAACTAGTAAAAAACAGAAAAGATCTGCCACTGAAACATTTTAGCAATGGTTTTACACACATCCCTTCTACTTCCGTCAAGATTAAAGTGCATAACAAGAACGCCAGTGCTAAATGTGCTAAATATATAACGTTCTGTGTAATGCTGAGCCAAACTGGCCAGTAACGCTCCCATTGGGGAGGAAAGGGGGAATGAATTTGTTAAAGCAATAGTGGCTGCTTTTTAGCTATCTAATAGCTAATATTGATTCATCAGTAATGACCAGACAACAATATTTCTGGTAGGTTATATGGGCAAATCAAAACATATTTCCAGTGTCAGTTTAGAGCCACTGAGCTGAGATGTTAAATTCATTTCACATCATGTGCAACATACAGCCCACTTTGATCTTAATTTGGCCAAAATAGAAAAACTCTCTTTTGTGTCAGTGTAAAGACCCTTAACTACAAATCTATCACAACTAATCCTCAAAATAGAAGTGTAGTTTTAACAGTAGGACTCGATAATGACAAGCTGCTAATAAGATAATGAAAAGGAAGACATCTGCCAGAATGAATAAATAAATGTGTAAAATTATAGAAAAGGTTCTGGTAGCTCATCGCTCAGACTCTCCTGTAATTACAAAACTGAATTATTTCATTAATTCACAGAAAATTTTCATTTCTATTTTTTTGTTTGTTTGTTTGTTTTACTGTGGGTCTATTGTAAAGAACTGAAACTTCTATAGTGGATAGTTTTCAAAATTATTTAATAACTTTGGTATGGTGCCAGTCTTTATCAGTAGGAAAGGCTGTAAAACCTTTGAAAACACAGCTTCCAAAATCTATGTACTCCTTTGTGTTTCCCAGGCCGTTTCTGGCCCCTGGGCCTTATGTTTGACACAACATGGTTTAGAGACTGATGGATTGGTGGGATTTGCCATTGGTGGAAGGGTTTTTAGAACTGTGTTTCATTTGCATTGCTATAGTAACACTCTTATTATTCTTAATGCTTTGCTTGCAGTTTCTGCAATGACATGATGTCATTTGAAAACAGTCACTATAGGATCTTCCTACATTGGGAAATCATGGCAGGAATCATCATAGTCAGAAAAAACACTTCCTAAAAATCTAAATATATACTAAAGAAAACCAAAATTCTGTATTACAATAAAACATCTAAAGACGAATGACCAACTCACACCATCAGCTGCCTGATAAAAGTTTCTATAAGAAGCCTTTCAAAAAGGAAGCAGAAAAACAAGGACCATACAGTCTTTCGTGACGATAACAGCACATGTAGTTGCTGAGGGCGCTCTCTTTTTTTGGTTCATGAAACTCCACTGAGCATCTTCCTCAACGTGCCCGCCCGAGGGATGCCAGATGTACAAGCAGAGAGCAAAAAACACACCCAGTGACTGACCTCAACCCACTAATCCTGATGTTTACAGCGATCTTCTCCATGCAAACTTGCAAATTCAAAGTTTGAGCATCACACAGGAATCCAAATCAGGTCCACGGATGCTTAACAGATGACCACGGGGTTTTGAAAGCGCTAAACCAAAGTACTAAAAGTTAAATTTGTTTGCAGGACGCAGCAAAGGATACGGTTTGTTGCTGTCTTCATATGCCCACGTTTGATAAATTATTCATCAGCCCAATCGTACGGACAGAAGCATGGTCAACATTAAAAACTGTTGAGTTATTATTTCGCTGCAGGATGAGTTTTCATCCAAGAAGTTCTACGCTTAACAACGGAGCCTGAAAGAACACAGCCTGAAAGATTAATTTTCTCTGGACTGCTGGACCAAAATATTATTCCGGCAGATTATTTACTGTTCCTGTCACAGGAAAAAGGTTTTAGGTCCACTCTATTTTGCACAAGGCACATTTGCAAAAGTAAGGCAAGGACAAACTAATCATCAATAACAAAGACTCAAACTTCCTCTCCTCTTCTAGCTATATTTCCTCAGGCTAGAAAGCATATTTTTTGAGTCAGATTTATTGTACTGAGAAAGAGCTTCTCTTTCACGGGCAGAAAGATTAAGCATGAATCACCGCAAATCACAGCCGGTGATTATTTTGTGTTTTTGAGAGAGAGAGAGACACACACAAACCACAGCACGTATCATGATTTAATGAGCCATTAGCCTCTAATGATGGAGAGATATTAATGTTATGAAAGGATGGAGATGTTTAACGCAGTCATACTTGAGTCTCTGTCTTTTCTTAAAAACACATTTTCTTCGAAATTCACTGTTGGGGTTTAACATTCATGCTCTTCTTCTTCCAATTGTGTTATTTTAATATTATTACATTTTTGTTTAATGTCTTTTACTGTTTATGTGTTTCAGATGCCTCACTTTACAATCGGTGATTAAATTTTGCATTACATTTTCTTTGTCACTGTGCAGCCTAATAGCTAATTATCCCCTAAACCCTCTGCCAAGCACAAAATATTATTTTAATACCCATTTACATAAACTTAACACACTCAAATGTTGCACAAAACAGACAATAATTAAGCAGCTATAAACTTACAGTAGCCACATCTTGTTCCTCCTTCAAACACGAATCCATTTGGTACAGGTCCATATCTACGCAGGTCTGGAAGGTTCCAGTGGCCAATAATAACAGGAGGGACATCCCGAGCAAGAGCCAACAAATTGTTGCACAAATGGAGAGTTGCAGGCCCGCTCTCCAACTTGGTCCCTGGTAAGACTCCAACACTGAATCTGTGAACTGAGAAACACACAGATCCTCAAATTTAACGCATATTCCAATAACTGTAAATGAGTTTTACAGTAAGTAGAAAGAGTGGAAAGAGTAAAGAGGAACATAAATGAGGCAAATAACCCTGAACACATTTCTTCATAAGCTGCGAAGTACCTCCTATTTTGTCACTCTCAAATACCCAAATGTCCGTTCTGGGTGAATATATTTTTGTAAGTAAATCTGAAGCATCAGCGTTCCACTTGCATTGCAGTGAAATATGTGCCATTTAGAAAGCTATGAGTAATTATGTTTGCAAGTACATTACCTAAATATAGTAGCTTGCTAACACATCGCTAACATTAGCTTCTAGCAGCTAATTAGCAAGAGGGAGCTGGAAAAAAGATCCTCTGGTATAATGAAGTGTAGGTATTTTGTAAGAGTTTTAGCCTCACTTTGGTATGAGGCTGAAAAATAAAGCTAACACAGAAACCCTGCAATACCTTAAGTGTCCATTGGGGCTGGTTCAGAAGTAATTCAATCCACACAGCAACCATGTTAAAATATTCAAGTTTAGAGTAGAACTGTTCAGAGCCAGGTAGGTTGCATAAACACTTTTTCTGTAGAGATAATTGTTTTCATAAACTGATATACCCTGAATATAGTTTTCCAATTCTATTTTCCATTGTTTAAAGTGTGGCCACTTTAAGTGACAGGCATAGATGGTATAAAACGTAGCTAATATAACATCGTCGACTGGTTTTCTAGAGTCCTGTTCTGAAGGCTAGGGATTAGCATTTTCACGATCTCTAGCTTGGTATTTAAAAAAAGCAAGCAAGCAAGTAAAGAAACAAACAAACAAACAAACAAAAAGTCTACGGGAAAATGGCTTTCTGACTTGACCTCTTTAAAAGCTTTCTGATAGGTTTATGGGCTCAGTCATTCGTTTTGTGTCATAATGAATAAAAATTT
>NW_005187655.1:171491-183919 GCF_000239375.1 Pundamilia nyererei | reverse complement strand
AAAAAAAAAAAGTTTCAGTCACATCTGCCCATCCCCACACATCCTGCTTTTTAAAATCTACTTGCTCATTGGCTAACAACTGGTCAATCATAAGTCATCAGCCAATGAACATACAGAACGTAAGACAAAGATTTAAAAAGGAATTAACTAAATTAATTAATCAATTACACCAGTAAACTAAACTAAAGCTGACCATCTGGTGTCTTTAAGGCACAATGCAGGTTTGAGACACTTTTATATTAGCTTTATTTTTCCAACCTAGAACTTACGTCCATGTTTTATGCTGTGTTTTGGAGCATAATGTTGCAGCTAGGTCAGTAATAGTATTTGGGCTGATTAAAGCCATTGTACTGAACCTCATTAGTGGTTTTGTTTCTTTGTAGGATGTTTTTTGCAATTATCTAACAAATGACACACACTGTTGTGATGGTTAACTGTACTTAAAAGTCAAGACAGTAATCCTGTTTTTGTGAGTGAAATCACATTATTTTATTAATCTGTTACTTATGACTAATGAGCACATGCATCCGTATATACATGGATGTAGTTTGCTAACCTTGCATTAAATGATAACTTCAGGCTCAAAATCCTTATCAAAATATTTACTTCTGTTAAAAAAAATACAAGATGGCTGCTAGCTAAATCTTCTGTTTGCAAGCTCACAAACAGGGTGCAACATTGGCTGCATCCATCTTTTACATACAGTCAATGGCTGCACTTTATCTCTATAGGGATTTTTTGAGGGCTCTACAACTATGTCCTAATGAACCATCAAAGAAACCACCAAACAGTCTACTGGGATTCACTGTGATTAAAGTGAGCAGGATTGCAGAACTAATGAGTAATGGAAAGACAACGGTCAATGTAATTTTGCATACTGACAAAAACAGGAGAAAAGCTTCACAAGGGGCAGAAAACACAGTGTCCTCACACGATGATTACTTCAGCATGGATTTGATTTCATTCACAAATAAAAAGGGGAAACAGCTGCAGACAGAATGAAATCAGCAAGCCGAGCACAACGGGCTCAGATCTAAAGCCCAGCGCAATCAATCAAAGCGTGTCACAGACATCTGTGTTTCATGAGTCTGAGTCTCGACAATAAGAAAAAGGGGAAAGTCGGGTATAAAATTAGAGCGAATCACAACACTTCACTGGCGTTTCTGCCTTTGACTTTGCTAAATTTCACACACAGCAAGTGTGGATCTTGTGGATCTTCCTCAACAACACTAAACTAAAAACTTTCGCGGATTTGAACAAACTTGGCCAGGGAGATTGATTAACGGAGGCGGCGACGAGGGCATGTTGGCCAGGTGCGGCACATCATCGCTCAGGTTAAAAAGGATTCATACAGTCTCACGTAAGACAACAAAAGCTCTGTGCATGGTGGCCCTCAGCCCAGCAGCTGGCAGGTGACATTTCTGCCAGCTTGGATGCACTCCACTCAGTGACATTAGGACACACACACACACACTTATCTAACTCTCAATGCAAGCCTGAACAGACACAAGTGCATCTGTCCAAGCATGCACACGTATACTTTAACACAAAACAGACGACAAACTGGAAGGAACAACTGCAATGCAATTTGTCTTAAGCCTCTTCCACACAATCAGGTCCCCCAGCACTGTCATTAATGTAAAATGTAAAATTCAGCTGCCACCTGCTGAACAGTTCGTTGCTATTAATAGCTCCTATTGCTTCATGATGCATGTAACTTATATAACAAGTCCACACAGTAAACAATATGCACACTAAAGAGAGTCAGTGCTTGACTAAATGACATTCTTAAGAGTAATCAGACATGGAAAAAAAAGTTAAAATATCACTTTAGATAACAAACGTAGTACGATAGTAGATAACAGATATTCATTAAAGACAAAAATCATTTGTTTATCTAGGAAATTGATTCAGAAGCATGTAGATGATTGCACGGGGGTAATTTTGAACAGCTGGATAGGAACATCAAATATCATCATTTAAATTCCTTGAAAGGTTTTGAGGGGAAAGAAAAAGAAACACTGGATGTTAAACACAAGTAAAACAAACACTCATGGTTCTTCTCACCTTCTCCTAGGCTATATCGCAGGCGGGCGTCCCATGCCTGCAGGGCCTCCCTGCTGTCAAAGCCCAGCAAAACAGCCTGATTCAGGCAGAGGATGGTCAGAGTAAAAGCCACACCCTCATACCACTGTCCAGCTTCCAAGCCGCAGATCTCCTCCAAGGTGATGCTCGCCCTCTCCTTGTTGCCGTGAACTTTCTCTGATTTGTCTTTAAAAACCAGCAACACGAGGCAGTCTGCAGGACAGACAATGAGCAGGAGACGAAACAAAGACAGAAGAACACAGTCTGCATTAAAACATTATTAAATTCTACTCTTTTTTTTAAGGTGTAACAGTTTATTTAAAAAAAATAAAAAAATAAAGTAAAATCAATACTGGAATCCCCAAATGACACTGACAGTTACTAACAGGATGTATTTTGACCCACAGTAGCTACTGTAGTGTCCTCTGTTTGTTGCCACCTTTCAAACAATCAGTGTCAACTGACAAAACAACACTGTGTGTGTCCGTGTATCATCCCTCTCCTTCACACACACTCGCATAACTGAGGCATGAGCACAGACAGCTGGGATAACATGACATCAAAGATTTGAAGAGCAGCAGCACTCAGCCTCACTGTGGAGCATGTTGAGCTGTGCAGCGCAACATACCCAAGAAACCTTTCTGCGGTAAAACTGAATGCGGTACAAATACAAGTTCACGCTAAATCCACTCACTTTTCCATAAAATATTTGAAAATGTGTGCAAATATAATGACTACTAGATTTTATTTCCGCAGAGCCGAAGCCTCGCAGGTAAGCGTGACTGTTCACATTCATGGTACATCTAAAAATACAGCGAGTCTCTGGCTCGGACTTTAGCACATTAGCTTTGAAGATGGGCTCAAATAAGAACCACAGGTTTGAAGCTTGTGTGATGTTGTTTTAGAAATAATCTGAAAGCCTGCTGTTGTACAGCAGAAGCAGTACACGTGGTAAAAATTAATAATTTATAAATGTAATTGTGTAAAAAGAAAAAGTAAACTGTGCAGAAATGCTTTCAAGAGTGAGTTTACAGCATGGGGGAAAAAGACAGTGTGTGGATTAAAAGCACCTTTGGCATCAGTTTTCCCATTTTTTTAAAACACAATCCCACGTTAAATGTTTGAGTCATTAAAAACGATTAATGAAATTCTTTTAGCTTGTGCTAATGTTTCAGCTCTTTTTCAGAACCATTGTGTAATATAGGTTTTACTAGAGGTGGGCAAGTGTGGATAGTATCAATATCATCTCTGGTATTGGTGTCAGATTGATGCTAGCTCAATAATAGGCTCCATACTTTGTTTCTATCCACTGGGTTCAGTATGTAGCCTGCTGAACTGTATTAAATAAATTATTATTATTTTGGAAACGAAAAAAAAATATACATATGTCAAAAATCCACTATTAAAAACGTCTGAACTTTGTGTTGACAGTCACGTCTATTTTATTTTAGCCCATAACACATTTAAACAACTGAAGTTTCCCCAAAGTGGCACATTTACATTACAGGCAAAATAGAAGGAAAAAACTGTTTATCTGCACGAAACTGCACAAAAACCTAATAATTGTGTTTTGCTCTGGTAATTACTTATTGGGAAAAGTTAAAATCATTGATTTAGTGTTCAGAATTTACAAATTAACAACAATTCACCAAATCTCCCCTAGATAAACTGCCTTTATAGGTTAGGTTTCAAAGTATCGGCAACACTGGTTCCGTATTTACTTGGTATCGGATCTACAACACAAGTTGCAGTATCACCCCACACACACACACACACACACACGTCTTTTAATACCAACTGTGGTTTGCACACATGTTGATTTTGAAATTCAAATGTATTGAATTTGTCATGCAAGCTTTATTTTAAAAGTTTTAGGTCTTTTTGTCCCTCCTTGGACGCCATAGCCTCCTGGGTCAAAGCTGTGTATTTGAACACAAACGCAGGCCCTTTGAAGCCGAGGCTTGTTGAGCTTTCACGCAACAGAAAACACAAGCAGTGCAACACCAGCTCACCGTCCTCCTCCAGCTTGTCGCGGCAGATCTGTGTAGCCGCTGTCAGATTTAATTTCAAAACAACAATGCGAGCGAGAAATGCTAAAAACAAAATTAGCTAGTTTTTAAGTTTTTTTTTTTACCTGCTACAGGCGACGGTTTGCGGAGCACGAGCCACCTAGTTTTCCACTGTGAAACAAAAGAAAAGTTTTTGGGGGGGTTTTAAAGCACTGGTCAAAGTGTGCATAGGAGATATCCGCATATTAAGACAAAGTAAAAGCAACCTTTTTCCCGTCTCTGAGTCTGGCGTATCCCTCCACGACAACAGAATCCGTCATCTTCAGTCATGGTTCCTGACAGCTGCAGAGTCGCTGCCTGAATGAGGGGTCACTTTCAAAATAGCTGCGCTCTCCTCTAGCGGGGCGCAAACTCGCCCCCCAGCAAGGAAGGCACATGGAAAATGGCATGACCAGTGTCTGTCTGTCTGTCTGTCTGCCTGCCTGTGTGTCCGTCTGCCGGCCATGCTGCTGCTGCCACCTGGGCTGGTACAGTGAGACGCTCCCGCGTGTTTAACATGCCACACGCCACTCTAACAGTAAAACCGAGCACGTTAATACATCAAACTAGACATATACACTCGCCGGACACTTTATTAGGTACACCTTTTCAACAGCTCGTTAATCAACCAATCACAGGGCAGCAACCATCTTTAGGATTCACGGAATGAAACGGAGGAAATGTACAGTGAGCGTCAGTTCTCAGCGAGATCGCCTTGTTGATGAGATTAGAGGAAGGAAACAGTAACTTGAATAGCATAAAAGAACATTGTGAATGTTCTTTTATTCACAATGTTGGGCTACAGCAGCAGAAGACCACACTGGGAGAGAACTAAGGAAACAGGAAACTGAGGCTATATAATTGTCATGGGCTCACCAACATTGGACAACAGAAGATTGAAAAAAATTGGTCCAGCGGGAAAACATCACCATGTCAATGAGCCGGCTCACTCCACCGTCACCTGATCTCAATCCAGCAGTGCACCTTTGTGGAGATGCATGTGGAGCAAATGTGTAATGCTATCATATCAGTATGGATCAATATGTGTACTAATCTTCTAATAAAGTGGCCATTGAATGTAGCACCACCCTTTTGCATTCATGTGGGGTCAAAATGTTAACGAGTTAAACTAAGCAGTTGCCAGGATTCGTGGGTTGTTTTTTTGTTCGTTTGTTTGTCTGTTGTTGTCTCACTGTGCTCTGTTTTTGTCTTTTTCTTTATTCCACCCAACCGGTTGTAGCAGACTGCTGCCCCTTCCTGAGCCTGCCTTTGCTGGAGGTTTGTTCCTGTTCCTTCCCACCATCACAAAGTGGTGATGGATTGTTGAAGTTTTCTTCAAAATACTGTAGGTCCTTTACAGTATAAAGCACTTTGAGGTGTTGCTGTGTTTTGGCACTAAATAAATAAATCTGATTCTGAATTGCATCAAATGGAAGTACACTGGACTGAAGGTTAAGTCAATGGAAAGCAACCAGAAAAAAACACAAAACAACTGGAAAAAGGTTTGACAATTAAACAAGTTATAAGGATTTTAACTGTGGACATATCACAGCGAACTGCTCTGCAGTTTGTTTGGTCCGCCTCCTCTGAAAGGCCTTGGTACAGTTGTTTTAGTCTGCACACCTGTGCAAAAGAACCACACCAAGGGCGGAAAGCAATCTGAAGTTCAATTTAAACGGAGTAAACAACTAAACACCGTGAAGGTGTACCGGTATTTAGAATTTCCAGAAAAAAGGTCACCCACACCCCGAGGTAATTTGTATCCATGCACTTCATTGATTTGAGAACCAAAGCAGGGCAGTCTAACTTCAGGGGTGTGTTTGGTGCCACCCAAGGTCTCCCAGACCCTGGAGCTAATCACATACACTCAGTGTCTCTGGACCTATTAAGGTCATTTTAAGCTTTTAATACCCCTTTATTATCTTTACATTCAGTTGTTCTTGGAGCTACTTTCTGTATTTGGCTTCATAGTTTTAGGTATCTGGAAAGTTTATCCACAAAACAACCTTAAAACTGAACTGTGCATATTAAAAGTACCACATCAAGTCTATACAGTCTTTTTATGTAATTGTACATATATCAGCAATAAATATATATTGTTTTTTACCCAGTTTCTGTTATTTTCTTAGAGATGTTTCACTGTTTCAAAGCTAATGTGCTTAACTAGTATAGTAAAAGGACTCAAGACCTTGAGATGAGCTATTTTTAATCCATCTATTATTTCTAAAGCCCATTTATATACTTAATTTAAAAAAAAAAAAAAAACTAAAGAGAGAAATATCTGATGAATGAACTGAACAGCAATACATATCAAATCTCAGAAAATCCAGCCTCGTGATAACAGAGAAAAGTCCACTTGGAGAAAAACATCATGGTATTCAGCTTGTAAGTGAACCTTGAGACTGGCTTGTTTTAATTACATTCACAACATATCACAGCTCTTTAACAAAGACACTCAAAGTTTGATGTCACTGAAAGTCATTGAAGGTTTATTCAGTCTCAAAATATTTCACAGTTAAACAAATAACCTGTAAACTTCCAGAAGCTTTACAATAATTAAAAAAAATTGTAAAAAAGTTCATATATAATATCTCTAAACATCTCATGCAGGAAAGGTTATTTCCAGGTAATGTCGTTTGGTGAAGGCTTGGGTTTGCGTTTGATCACTGAATCGATCCAGTCTATGTAATTCACTACTTTTGTGTAAACTCCGGGTTTATTGGAGCGGCCGCAGCCCTCCCCCCAGCTGACGATCCCGTACAAGAAGCTGACGTCATTCCTCCCACAAGCCAGCGGGCCCCCGGAGTCGCCCTGAGGAAACGCACAAGGGGATGTACACATGAATATACACGCAGATCACAGTGAAGGCACACAAACGGCTGAGTCACACACTTAAAAATGAATATATTGCTCAAAATTGCTCTCTACCTATGAGCTAAACAGTCAGTTGTCTCATTTCATTTAACAGGAAGGAGTTCAAATATTTTACACAGCAGGATGAGGGGGTAGTGTCGCACCACAGACATCTCTGAATATCACTGAGACCCTCGTTGCCTTCCCCCAACATTTCACTCAGGGGAATCCCTCCTGCCATCTTAAGTGCTGTTCCATTACTGTGAAACCTCGAGCCTGGCCTCTGATGTCATCCCCAACAGAGCCAAGGCGGGGGGTTAAGTACTGTACCGTCCCAGACACAGTGAAATAAAGACATTTGTTTTCTTCTTTCTTAAATTCACGTGTATTTAAGTTTGTATAGTCACGCATTAAATGAGATGTTGAAAAGGTAACGTTGATTTTTTTTAAACTCTAAAGTCTGTCATTGTAAAATAGATTTTTGGTTAAAATGTGATCTTCATGAAGCAAAGTAGTTCATATCTCCAATATCCAGCAGCTTCATATAATTGCAATGACCTGCAGCGGGATCACATGCAGCGTTTGATGCAGCGTGTAAGAGTGTAGTTGAGAGCAGGAGCATTAACACTGTGAGTTAGAACTATTAACACAATCTAACTCTTAATTTAAATACTGTTAAATAATTAAAGAAAAAACTAACAAAAATATACCATAAAATAAAAAAATGTAAAAAGTATGCTCAGCTTTTTGGTTCTGGCTGAGAGTAAAATAAGTGAAGCAGAATCTGAAATGAAAAAAAAAAATGTAATGACAGAAAAGAGATTAAATCGCAAAAAAGTTCCTGAAGTTAAAGTCCTATTGATATTCTTTATAAATAACTTGATAATAAGAGATAATATTGTCACTATTGCGCTCAATCGCCCACTTTCCCAAGTGAATTTGCCACCCTGATAAGGATAAGCGGAAGAGAATGGATGGATGGACCTACTCCACTGATGTTTCCGAAAAGCCTTTTATAGAGTTTTAAGCTTTTAACCCAGCCAACCAGCTATGAGGTGAATCATGACTATAAAGGAAAAGATTCAGATAAACAATTAAAGGGAAATAAAAAGAAAAAAAATGATTAGTTAAAACAGTGAAGGAACTACTCATCCCATAATGTTTTGCAATTCATCGAATTTACAGCAAACGACTTCTAACCTTCTAACCTTCCTTTAGATATGTCCATGGTAACCTTCATATCCAACCACGAGAGATACCTCTGTTTAAATTCAGCATTTTCTTCATGACATAGTAAATAAAACTTGTTTCCCCAAAAACAAAGTTGTTATCATATGTTATCATGGTTTCTTGTGACACATATCATCATTTCACAATGTCATAGCAGCTCTACTATGTATAGTTATAGTATTATGGCTCATAATCAGAACGTGACTATGAGCTTTATTTCCAGGACCTCACTGCTGAGCTCTATAGTGCTGGTGAATCTGGTGTCTTAACTGCAAATAGAACATTGAGCCAGGAGCTAATTTAAAATTTAAAAAGATGTTTCTATCATGGGACTCTGTGTTAGGACACCAGCACTTCCTTGGCAGAATTACATCAAAACATGACAGTCCTCAAAATGCTTCCCTACCTGGCACGCATCAACGCAGCCGTTAATCCCTGCACAAATCATGTCACTGGTGACATGGTTGCCATACACTTCTGGCTTCTTGCAGTTATCGTGAGGAGTCAGTCTTACTCCAGCCTCCTGCAGAGTGGAGTATCCCATTCCCTCTGTCAAATAAAACACAAATGAGTCGTGTTAGATAAAAGCCCAGTAACACCGAGCTGTCACCCCGTATTTTTTCCCGGTCCTTATGCTAAGCTAAGCTAGGCTAATCGTCTCCCGGCTGTGACAGATTTAGCCCTCAAGATGAAAGCAAATTACTATTTTCCAAAGTGACAAAATGTTTCTTTTATGTGTGTTAAAAATAAATCTGAAACTTTTCTCAAAGACACATAGCAGCGCAAACAATTTTGGCCCCACCCTCACGGTTTAAGCGTGTAAACAAATAAATAATTCACTGGAGGTGCACGACAAATGTGCTCCCTGTGATCAATGCACCAATGTAAATAGTTGTCATCGTGACAAAACGGAAATGACACAGCTCTGCCATGACCTCCTCATTACTCACTCTCTTGTGTATGTCCCCAGCCACTAATGGTGCAGCAGTAGTAATCGGGGAACGTCATGCTTTTGTCTGGGAGACAGATGGGCCTGATGAACGGGGTTTTCTTCACACATCGCCCGTCCTGCTTCTTCAGTTTGATTAGAACTGCCAAACAGAAATGAAATGTTATGAAACAGGAAAAGAAATGAAGCAAAGGTATGAAGCGAGTGGCTGACTTCGCCTTGGGAAAATGCCACACCCAACTGTCAATATACATATATGTGTGCATCTGTGTTTGTGTGTGTTTTTATTGCGGGGGTGCAGAGGGACACAGCTGTTCAGTGAAGCACAGCTGTGCATACAGACTGGGTTCTTAAGTGGGTTTGTGTGTTTCTGAACAGGGACAAGAGGTCTTCCAGTTTATGTGAGTCACTGGCATATGTGTGCGCGTGTGTGTGTGTGTATGCGTTAAATAATTACCAATGTCATGCAGTGTTGGGTTAAACACTGAGAAGTGCCTTGGAAAGATGTAGTCCTCCACTCCAAATGTCCTCGTGTTGGGACTGGTGGTATTAAAGCTATGCTGGCCCAGGACCACACGGATTTGAGATTTCAGGGGGCTGAAGAAAGACATTCTTAATTAATTCATTATAGTATACCAGTATACCAAAGTCCACACTCACAAAGCTCATCAAGTCAAAATAAACTTGAGGTAACTGGAGTACTTCACCTTGTTTTTCGTGAAATCTGGTGGGAAAATTAGAGAACCCATAATACCTTCACAGAACATTTGTTTGAGCTTTTAGCAGCACAGTCAATCACATTTGGCCTTTAAGGGGGGTGAAAAAGGAAGCCAATGCAGAACTTCCAAATGCTGCAATTAAACGGGTGTTTTTCCTGCCATTTGGAAAGTAGTCGATGAGTATTTGTTTGAGTATTAAGTGCAAACTATGGACGAACGCATGAATCTGCTAGCAAACAAAACAATACCAAAAGTTAAAGTTATGCATTATTAAAGAGAATATAGCTTCCAGGTCTAAAAGGTGAAGCAAATGCAGACGTGCCTTAAACCAGCCCTTGCTTGGCATTATGCTTACATTGCTTGAGAGTTGCCTGCCCTTTTGGATGTGATATAACTGCATGTCACTCAGGAAAACTGTGCATTTTGCGACCACTTGGTGAGTGGTTGCTGGAGACTGCTAGCCCTCATTAGCTAAACTCAGTTGCAAAGACGATGCTGTATCAAAAAACGTGTTGGCTGCAAGCAGATTCTTTGCAGTTTGCATGAAAGACAGCATTTTGTATAATTGCTAACTGCTAGCAAAGCGGTACTTAAACTTGGAGAAAGTGCAACGCAAACCAGAAACAGTCTCTGTTTCTGGCATCGCACTTTGTAAAATCTTACTGCTGTTTGCAAAGTAGTTGGAAAGTGTTTGCAGGCAAGTTGAAAACACGACCAAAGTAATAACAAAGAGGTTTTCACTAATTAATTGACATTTTATGCTGGTGACTGGCAGTTGCTAAGGATTCAGTGACTGGTCTCTAGCCCTGTTTGTCTGGGGCTTTAGCCATTACTTTTCCAGGAGCGGTATATAGCTACAGGATGCTAACCAAGCTTACCAACCAATCATTAGCTGATAATTTAGCACAGCGTCCTACCATCCAAATGTGGTCATTCAAGATGGCAAAAAGACCATTCTTATCATGATTGTTACACCTGTAGGAACCATAGTAGCAACAATAGACAGGAAGAGAACAATGACACACAAAGGGAGTCAGACTGGTTGACCGATCTTTTAGCCATGTGGCATGCATTCTTACCACTTCGTCACTTGGGCTAAAAATCAGTCTAATTTTTATTACACTACTTTAAAGTCTAATAATTAAAATCTAATGATTTTAATGTCACTTGTGCTGTAAAAAAAATCCACTTAATTCTGTAATTTTCCTTCCTAAAGCACCATGCTGGCTATAAGATAGTTAAACCCCTGCGATGTTGATAATGCTATTTTATATTATGAATTTTAATTAATACTTTCTAATAAGAAATCCAATCATGCCCCAACTGTACTAAAACACAGTTGTAGCAGTAGACATGGGGCTTAAAAAGAAAGCCTTGCAGATACCATATATTGTATTTTACTATATGCACTCCGCTGTGTAGGTCCAGTGCAACATTCAGTTGCTTTAGCTAAAGATTTAAACTTGTGGATGTCAGTAAACAGACATCTGTTTTACTGACATCAGAGGAAGGTGCTAACATTTGCATGTAAACATTACAACATGCATATTTAGACACGTTTGTTATATAATACAGAGAGAATATATTACTGTTTAAAATTCAAGAAATGTGACTTTTTGTCAAGCTTCCTTTAGTCTTTCATAGACTGACTCAAAAGGGGATACGATTTCTTAAAAGACTCACACTTTCCAAGGTTAAGAGATAACACTGTGTAGAGGGGAAAAAATGGCTGGAAAAACTCATAGCGTTGCCTTTTTTCCACTAATGTGTGTAACATCCTCTGCAGCGGTAGAATTCAATACATACTTGCTGAAGAAGCAGTGGGCCGCAGACACGACCCAGCAAGAGGAGATGAGAGTGCCGCCGCAGAAGTCTGACTGTCCGATGTAAATGGCTGCCATCCATGGATGACTACCTTCCAGAGACGAAGTTCCACCCATTATCCTCCCTCTGGCTGTCGATAACCTCTTCTTGTGCTTTTTCCCGCATAAGGGTTTTTTGGCCGGCTTGGAGGGTTTGGGTTTTTCAATGGTGGGCAGGACGTTGAATGGAGTAAACCTCAGAGAAGAAGCTGAGAAAAGTTCAAACAGAGGATTATTTTCAGCTCAACTTGGACACACCAAAATGCCACTTTCTAAAAAGAGCTAAAAGACGCTAACAGATAAGAAACTACAAATCAATCAACTAGCTTAGATTTAGACTTTTTTTTTTTTTTTAAACTAGCTTCCTAAATACCTCTTCTGAATAATTTTGAATCTACTGCTGGTTGATTTCCCCCTGCAAGAAGCACAAAAAACAAAAATAGTCATTTCTATAAGGTGATGATGTTCAGTGTGGCAAAGCTTCCTCTGGCTGCAAATCATGTGTTGAGGATGATCAGGAAGAGGATTATGCATACCCCTGGCATCATGACAGACAGACAGCTGTTGCAAACCCCACTCACCACATCAACATCTGGCTCCACCTGACGTGACGTGTTGATTCAGGGTGAGTAATGTCTTATTATTTCCCCCATATCTAACCTAGCCAATGTTTTTCCTTTTT
>NW_005187655.1:159505-170817 GCF_000239375.1 Pundamilia nyererei | reverse complement strand
AACTAGACAAGGGGATGCAGGTGATAGGGGAGACAGAGCAACTAAAGAAGACAGAGACATAAGCCATAAGACAGAACTCAAAGAAACCAAAAACTAGGAAGTATAAATAATATCAAAAACTCAAAAACCCTGGGTCAACGACCCAGGCATCCTAACAACGCTGCTGCACTGCGTGACCTTTGTGTAAGATCATTACTTATTGCATGTTGTAATGATGGAATGAATGTTCAGAGAGTGGCAGCTAAATAAATCTGATACTCTTAACGAGGAAACAAAATTAAGCCAAGAGTTAGATATGAACATTATTACAAACGAGGGGTATTTGAATATGTACATATATAGATTTAAACTGCAGAACAGCTCAGATGTCTGGTCAAGCTAACAGATGTATGCCTTAATCTTATGCTAAAGCATATCCACACTCCAATATAACGCCTCAATTACAACATAATTACATTCTGCACACAAACTCCTTCCCTGCGTCCTGCTTACTCACACGCAGCCATCACACAGGAGGGGACGTCACAGTACTCCCAGGAGATGGCGTTGTCTTTTATTGTGTAACACCAAGGCTTCTTGTCCTCGTCTGGGTTCCTACACACAGAGATACACAACGGACAGAGTGTGTGCGTGCTTCTGTGCGTGTAGCCTCGCTGCTTCCTATCTTTATATATTGCTTCATTAGCTGAATGTCTCACAGGGGCTCCATTGCCATTCAAATCCACACACTCACACTCAGATAATTCGCTTTCTTTCTACATTCGTTTCACGTTTTAACAACCAGGATTCAGGTTTTAGTTTTAAAGCTGCAAAATGCAATCTTACCAATAATTAATGATCTATCCGAGCCTGGGTGTAAGTCTAAGTCCCATTGTTTGCTTTGGTCTGGGAAAATTTGGGAAACGTGCCATTTGCTGTCAGTATGTCTTCCTGCTCATGAGAAGTCATAGTAAGAAATCAGCTGATGGAAGAAGGCAGGAAGGGTGAATGTGCCAGAGATAAGCCTTTTGGCATGATGGTTTCAGGGTTTCCCCCTCAGTAGCTATGTGCTCGTAAGTCACACGAATGACAAGAGTTGACACATGGAGTTGACAGATAAGGAGCATACGGCTTTTGCTAGCTCAGGGTAAAAAAAAAGTTGGATACTGCAGGTTTAAAACAGAAATTATGTGCAAACTGTATAGAAATGTGGCCTTCCAGATAAGACTGTTTGCAGCACAGCAACCGACAAAGGCTTTAATATCTCATTTTGATTAACTGTTGAAGAAACAACTACTAGAAAATCTACCATAGCTGCTATTAAGGCAGGATGATTTAGCACACACACCTGCAGTAGGCATGCTCCCCAAGGCCTTTAACAGGTGATGCAATCACTGTGCCCACATGGAGCTCATCAAACAGCAGGTCTGAGTTCCACGGCAGACACCGGGCGCCGGACACGGTGGTGCCCACCAGGCCTCTGTAACCTGTGCCCCTGCTGCTATAGCACTCTGTCTCTGGCTCTGCTCACACAAGCCACATAGAGAGAGAGAGAGAGAGAGAGAGAGAGAGAGACATGGAAATAATCCCAGCCGTAACCACAGTAAAACACAGGTATGTAAACAATATGAAAGCGATCACACAAACTCCCGATGCAGCAGATATGTGTGTGCGATGACAGCTCTCTTCTCTTCAGAATGAGTCAGAACACGTTTTAAAACCTCTCTCTGAACGCGTCAATGACAGCTGGCTACATGCTCACCAGCACGCCCTCTCCTGTGACCATTAATCAAACTATTGTCATCCACACATGCACGAGCATGCGTCTGTGCATACGTGACACAATGAGGATTCCATACATCTGCTCTCGCATATGACAAAGACTCTGGCTCTATGCAGACTGCAGTGACTAGAAATTCTGCCCTCTGCTATTTTTAGCCCGATACAAACATCATTTCATGTCAACTGTGCTTTCTGCTCAGAGCAAATTTTGTATTTTCATTTGAATGAAAACAGGAACGTAGCACTCAGCGTATGACTTACCGAGACTACAGTGAGGTCCACTGTAGGCATGCCTGCAGTTACACACTTCCTTTCCGGTGGATACGATCAGTCGACACGTTCCGTCGTTCTGACATGGGTTTGTACGGCACACTGGACACATCAAGACACACACTGTCACATCCTAATGCCATTCTCTTTAAAATGCTTGTTTTTCAGCAAAACTTTATTAACATTTAGCTTGTTTAACGGACCCATTATGATAGTCGCTATGCACAGTTTAAAAGTATTGTATTCTGGTTATATTTCTATAAAATAAAAAGGTTGCCGAGCACCTAGGTCATTTTGCTGGGAAATTGCAACTATTAAAATTGCCATTCCTACATTACTGTCTTTGGAGGAATTTCTGTTTCAAATCTATGAGATTCTGAATTCTGAATGTAAGCAGTTAATGTAGAGTCCTGAAGTAGAATTCCTATAGATGCCAACAAAATTGTAGCAAATGGCCAGACATTTGCAATTTTTACACTTTGGAACAACCGGTCTGAACTAAACCAAGGAAACCACCAGTTGCTAAGGTAAAAAGTGTATTGCCTGACTGACCTGTTGCTTGCTGTTGATGCATTAAAACTTCCTTGTGATTCTTTTTGGACACTAGCAAGTTGCTGTTGTCTCAAGTAATTTGTGTGGCAGCCACAGACTCATCTGCAAACACTCACCAGCTAGTTGCGAAGTGTTAGTAAAACAGAGAACGTAAGTTGTACAACTTTTACTTTGAAGACGTGTGCGACTGGGGCGTTAAGGGAACTTTATGCTGATTGGCTGCCCCTCATAACGAGAAAGCTTAAACAGCACTTAGGTGGTTGCTGCTGTTTTGTGTATGAGGTATGAATTATTATATGTATATAATATATATGTATTATGTATGTACTATATGTATTAAATCATGCATGGCCGCGTCTGAAAAGAAAAACTGTGTGAAACTGAGCATTTAGAGCAGTATGAAGCCTGAGCTTTTGGCTCACAGGGATTAGTCTGACATACACTGACCTCGCTATTTAAAACTTCTGTATTGTGGCATCAATCATTATAAATCACTGTAATAGTACGTTTATAACAGACAATAATTCAACAATAATTAGCATTTCTACACCATCATGGTTTTTCTTACGCAGGTTTTAAATGTAATTATCAATAAATCTTAGATTACCAAAATAAAACTGCAAAAGAAACCTCTGAGTATTTTAACCTGACTCTACAGTTCCGCTCAGGTGGCCTTACTAGCATCTTCCAGTCTCATTTTTTTGGTTTTGGTTCGCTCTCACCCATGCATCTGTGTTCTTATGTACATGTAATATATCTGGGTCTGAGCAGCCTCTTGTGAAATAATATAACATACAGAAAATATGCTGGGGATCAGAGATGCCATGAGTTTATTGGGTTTTACTGAAAGTGAGCAGTCCTGATGTGCTTTGAAGAAAAACAATGTAAAGCACATTAAGGGTCAGGTTCAAGCTAGAAAACTTTTTTTTTTTTTAGTTCTGCGACTCCTGTAAGCTGAGCCCCTATCATCATGACAAAAGCAGTTTCAGCTGAAGAAGCATGAAAATACCTCTCTGATTGTATCTCCTTTATGCCAGGGGAATCTGCTAAATGCCCGTGAACATTGAGATGAAAGCACCCTATGGACCCATGGGGTGTGTCCTAAAACACCATTCCTGAGTCACAGTGAGTCATATAATCTGCCTTTTCTTCAATGCAAAGTTACTCTTGTAACTATGGAGCTGTGATCAAAGAAAGGGTAGGGCACGTCTTTCAAACCCCCTCTTATGAGAGTGGAAAAAAAAAACATTTCTTCAGGCTAGGAGGAGATCTGATACTTTTTTGGAGGCCTGAGATCAAGTTGTATACTATTTTTTTTTAAATTATATGAGTTGCTAAGGTTGCTAGGTTTTTATCTTTATGTTTATTTAATGTAAAAACAAACAAACCCCAAAACATTCCAACATGTAGCAATATTTCGTTTGTCATTCGCCGATTTGAGCATCAATTCAAGCAGCTGTCAAAGCAAATAGCGCTGAAGTCATTGCAGCCTATTGAGTTTTGCTCTCATCACCCCAAAAATAGCAAAAAATGGCCAAGAAAAAAAAAACTGGACACATTCAGAGCAGAACAACAAAAGCAGAAAGCATGTCTTACTCGTGTAGTGGACTCTCTCACACTTGATTTCCCCTGCCACACATGTGCACTGTTCCACATTACGGAGGTGAATTCGTCCCCAAGACTCTCCGATGTCATAATAGCGCAGGTGTACGGTTTCGTAGCACTTCTCTGAAAAAGCCGACACAACACATGAAAGGCGTCGGGGCTGAAATGGGAGAGCAGATTGAAGAGCTCAATGGAGCGTACGGAGCAAATCTCCGATGGCTGAGCTGCTGCGATGGATCCATTTTTCTGTGTTTTTCCATCTTCTTTCACTGCTTTGCTTTCAGCTGAAAAGTGAAACCTGTTTACAGGTGACTCATAACTGATTTGCCATTATTTTGGCCTGAAGGCAAGCACGTGAAATTTCAGCAGCATTTTAATGGAAAACACAGATTAAATGAAACTGGCATGTCATTTCAATGTTATACACGTCACGTTATTGTGAAGTGTATGCCGCATTTATAGGACCGTGGCGAACGTAAGACTGCCACTCAGATCTTTCAATCACATCTCAGTGTCTATATCAGCAAATAGAGATTGCTCAGTTGTCATCTTGATAGCATCAGGTCACGTCTGTCAGTGGCGTGTGAGGCTATAGCTGAATGCAGCTAAACCAGTTTAAAGTCAATTAAACAAACTACATTTGCTGCTAAAAAAGAGCGAAATCACTGTGTCACTGCTGGTCTGTAACCAGTTCTGCCTTAACTCCTTCAGGATATGAAGCTCCTGCTTGGGAACCAATAATTACAAAAGTTGATAATCACAGCTTGCCAGTCATTGGAGAATTTATTGCATCAGACATCAGTGATTCCACCTTTGGGCACGGCAACTTTGTGGTGCTTTGCTAGTGGCAGCTTTTTGGCATCGGCCACAATCTTTTTTTATTGTAAATGTGTAAATCTCTGGAACTAACAGATGGGGTGGTGCTAGTGCCAGCGGCAGAACAGGGTTACATGAGGTGGGGTTGAAAGCCACACAGACTCTTAACTACTGTGATAATCAAGAGTGAACTTAGACTGTTATGCTTTTGTTTGTCATCACGGTTTGTTTCCTTTTTTTTTATCAACCTTTATTTATGCAGGAAATTAAGATCAAATGTCTCTTTTGGGAGTGTATTTTGGGACCATACAGGCAGCCTTATAACCTAGCATGCTCTTTGACTCCCATAGAAAACCTTGTGCAAGCACAGCGAGTCCAGATTATAATGTAAATTTTCTATCTCCAAATTTAGTTGCTCACAGCTGGAAAAAGGTAAGCTCACAAAGAACAGCGTTGGGCTCTGTGGATAAAAGTATCCTTATTCTTGTCACCAGTGAAATTTTCAAACCTCCAACAATTACTGACAGCAATTTTCCTCCTAATCAAAGCTGTAAATCAGTGTAAATAACAGCACTTACCAGTGAGCCAGTAAACTACAACGTTATTGAATGTAGCAGATGTAGCAGAAATGAAGCACGTCAAATGCCACACCAATTTAGTCATTGTATGATGAGTGGCCTCTTTGCATAATGAGCCACAATCTGCAACCTTTCTGAAAAGTCAACAGTTGAGCATTTTTAACAAATATAGCCTCTCTATGTGGCTCACTGCTCCCCAGAGAAGAAGGAGTTAACTCTTCACACTCAACTGCCTTCACTAAGCATGAATTTGATTACAGAGTTTTTAGCTGGCATGCTTTTGATTTTGCTTTACATCTGTGGACAACAGATGAATGACAATGGGCTGCCTAATGTGCACTTTGATGTGAATATGTTCAGGGAACAGACAAAAAAAAGACAGTCTGACAAAACCAAATATGAATGGATGACAAGCACTATACCTTTAATTGATAGAATATTAATAAAGGTGCCTACTTTGTTCACATATTCTCCCAGAGAAGCTCTCAGGGCAGGAGCATTCGAATGTGCGTCTGTGTGGGATCGCTGTGCAGACGCCTCCATTCTGACACGGGTTCGCCTGACATGGATCTGTGATTCTGCGTGAAGTGTGGACAAAAACTGAAATCAAAACATCAAAACATAATCAGCAGGAGAACAACCGCAACACTGTAGTTTCTAATTAAACAGCAGTGGAAATTCAATCTGCAGCTGGTTTGGTGAGCTAACCATTTGGGTGGCTTCTCTCTGGTGCGCAGAAACCCCACTTCCTGTCCCGATCAAAATTGTGTGTAAGAGAGCACCTGGGACAAAGGAAACAGGAAGAGAGTCACCTGCAAGTCAGCAAATGCAGCAAATATGCCAAAAACAGAGTCTGCACAATTCTAACAAGCTTGAAAGTTAATATTTGGTATGATCACCTTTATTCTTCAACATAACCTGAACTCTCTTAAGCAAGTTTCTGTAATTTCTTTAAGTATGGTTGGATGTTTTTGTTCTGAATTTGTATAAAGGAGTTTATAGGACCACTCTTTTTTTTCATGTAAAAATAAATAAATAAATAATAAATAAATCATCAAACGTCTTTTTCACAAATCACACCCTGATTACAACCTTAGTAAGCATATCCTGACTAAGCGTGTAAGTTAGCGTGCCCGCTGACGGTTAGTCATGCTATACTGTTGGAGTTGGGCATATAGATATTGTGACATAAAATTGCGTAAACCATGTGCAGAGGATTTTACCCAACCCTTAATCAAACCCACAAGTACTGACACCCTGCTCCAGAACGCTGCATCTTCTGCCAACACACACTAACTAACTCTGTCAATCATCCACTAATCTAACCTGCGCAACATTAACATACCTCTTCTCCACTCACTGTAACTACAACACTCAATGACAAACCCATTCTGACGGTGAGCTGATGAGCACATCACAAAAACATGCAGGGTCAAACCGCCGCAACTTTACATGTAGGTGGACCAGAAAATATTGGCCCATGTATAATTGCATAAACGTTGCTCCACCTTGCTGGCATCCACCCTTTCTGCATCATTTCCAAGTAGTGAAGACTGAAACCCTGCCAGCGTGTCTCCTGTTGTTTTGGTTTTTTTTTCCAAAATCATAAAAAGATGATTGTTGCTGTGTCACAATCTGAAGCGATTAAAAACAACAACAAATTGCACCATGATGGTTTTACTGAGGCAGCTGTTTATGCACCCTCAGGATAAATGCTGTGAAACGGCTAAACTTCAGCTATAGTTGCAGTTTCACAGAGTACCTCTGCATTTTATCTTCACAGTTATTAATGATAACACTGTATTATGATAAAATCATCACAGGCCCCAGCAGCAATTGAGCAATAAGCATTTTATTAAAGCTTTTTCGCTCATTACCTCATTAAAATTTGTGATCAGATGGCACTGTCGCATAAATCCCTCATCCCCGCGAGCTGTAATTAGGTGTGACTACACACCCCAAACACACTGCATCAGTGTACAAATCATTGCTATTACAGCAGTGATGGAAAACACCAGTGTGTTTGTTCTTTTAAGGGCATGCAAAAAGCCAGGAACTATCAACCAATTAGAAATAAGAACACTAACTCTACATTTCTCCCTTGAGAAGAAAGCTGCACTTTGTATCTTCCAGCCCCACAAAGGTTGACTGTTTCCAGTGCTTTCTTTTAAAGTTATAAAATTCAAAAGTCTGATATAAATATATTGGCTTTTATTTTTTACACAGACATATTCTGTATATATATATTCCAGTGATACTGTAATCCACTGCAAGACAGTCATCTATGACACTGTATCTGTGTGACTTAACAAGAAGAACTATACTTAAAGAAGTAAAGAGTTTGTTTGTCAGCTCATTAAGCTCATTTTAAGCTCTTCAGTTGATAACTGCCACCACAAAGACTGAAGTAGTGTCTGCTATAATGAATACATATATTGATATCTGAAACCAGTACATCAATAAATGTACTACAGGAAAACGGTATACGATATATGAAAATATCGATATTTTGCCCCACCTCACATGGTAGCAGCTCAATGCATTTAGACATGTAGACAAGATCAAGACAACCTGCTGAAGTTCAAACCGAGCATCGGGAGGAAAGGGGATTTAAGTGACTTTGAATGTGGCATGGTATTGATGCCAGACCAGCTGGCTCGAGTATTTCAGAAACTGCTGATCTACTGGGAATATCCCAGCACAACAATCTCTGGGGATTACAAAGAATGGCCTGAAAAACAGAAAATATCCACTGAGTGGCAGTTCTCTGTGTGAAAATGTGTTGTTGATAACAGAGATCAGAGGAGAATGGCCAGACTGCTTTGAACGCATAACACGTCAAACCTTGAAGCAGATGGAAAACAACAAGAGAAAGAAAAACACATGATCCTGTCAGCTAAAAACAGGGAACTTGGGCTACAATTTACAAACGCCTGCCAACAGAAGATAAATGCTGTCTGGTCTAATGAGTAGGCTCAGAATTTGGTGTAGAAAACATGAATGCATGAATCTGTGCCTCGAGTCCATGATTCAGGCTGATGGTGGTGGCGGTGTAATGTTGTGACCGGATATTTTCGGTCACAAATGAGCATAATTTAAGCACCACGGAGATTTGCATCATGGATGTGTAGCTAACTGTCTGACCTGTGTGTATACAGTAAGTTTGAGATTGAAAAGGGAAGATTATGGCTCATTGTTTCTTAACTATCAAGCAATCAAAACACACAGCCTGACTCCGCTCCATCAGTCACGATGCTATTCTGCTACATGCGCCTTGACCGTGCTAAGGGTATTGTCAAGTCAAGGCTAGTTGCTTTTATTTAATTAGCACATTTAAAAGCAGTGGGAGCTGCTTTCAAGTCGCTGTGGTAGAATAAAATATACAGTGACAACACTAAGTGGGAAGTGACAAAGGCAATGATAAACACGCATCATCAAGACAGCAAAAAAATAAAAGATGTATTAAGAAAATAAGTTCAATACAAACCATGCAATCAAATAATCTGTAAATTAGCCAAAGATGATTTTTTTACATTTTGTGGAATAAAAGTTTCAAATCATGCGTATCAAACAACGTGTGTGTGTGTGTGTGTGTGTGTGTGTGTGTGTGTGTAAGAGAGAGAGAGAAGAGAGAGATCTGTCAGTGTGTGTCAGAGGACTGACACTTCTGTCATCAGTGTGTTTTGACTTGATTACACACACATTACAGACTGTTTGTGCAACCAAGACAGTAGATCCAGACAGACAGGCTGGCTAATAAGGACTCACCATGGTCTTGAGGAGAGGACAGTGATGCAGTGATGATGAATCCTTCCACCCTGACGAAAAGGGAATTTACATTCTTTGCCCGTGGTGGTAACAACTGCAGAGGACGTAAAGGGGAAAACACAAAACATTAGCAGCAGAAGCTGTCTTGGAAACCCCGACCCACCCACTCTCTCGCTGGTTTTCACACACAAAGACCCCTTTCACTTCAAATGAATGTCCAAAAATCCATAAGCAAGCTACACCCCCTCCCCTACAGGTAACACCTATGCAAACATCAGCTCACTCAGGACTTAAGAGTGCAGCAGCACCAACTAATAATAATAATAATAATAATAATAATAATAATAATAATAATATAGGAAAAATGATTTTAGGACCAGAGTAAAAACAAACAAACAATAACAAAAAGAAACTCGCCTGTATGGCTCTCCCTCACCGCCTCTGCTTCATATGTAGGTGCTAATGTGTGCTGAAATCAAGGGAGAGACATTATTTCACTCCTTTCACGCTCTCAAAAACACGCAATAACAATAAGCACAGACTCACTTGAGTAGAGAAGTGTGGCTAAAACTTACCACTCCTGCGAAAACGCACGAGAGAAAAAGCATCACGGCGTGTGCCATCGCGAAAGTTTGCATCTGGTGTTTCCCTGGTGTCCCGAGAAGCTTATTTCCCGTGTGCCTGTCACGTAATATCTGTCAGTGTCAGAGTCCTCAGCCCGTTTTTGGTCATAGGAAACGTGGGAAATCCTGCAAGTATTATCCTGTCCCTCACAAGTTGAAGCTGTATTGAGTAAACCCGTTGCGTCATTAGGCTTGTCTGACGCTGAGGCATCCTGTATCCCGGCTGGTGTTCCCCCAGCTCCCCCTCTGCGCTCGCCCACGGTTTATCATTACGACTTATCGACTCACGAAAGAAACAAGAAGTTTCTTGAGGCAGAGGCAGGCAGAGAGGTAATACCGCTCAATCCTTACCCCTTTTAGGTTTAACACTGCTTTCTCCTAAAGTCGCCCAATTTTAGCTTTTCTTTCACCTGTGGTGTAGGTGTGCGTCGTTTCTGTACTTAACAGAGATTTTGCTTCATATCGACGCGAGATATGACAGCATCACACGGTACCTGCAGGTTTGTCGGTTGCACATCCGCGATGCCAATCTTCCGTGCTACCACAATAGAGAACAAAGATGCACTATTGGATTGGGATCTGATGACTGTGGAGGCCATTTGAGTTAGTGAACTCAGGTTTAAAAAAAAAAACAGTTTGAGATGATCTGAACTTTGTGACACGACACATTATCAGCCAATAGGAGATGGGCATACTGTGGTCATAGAGAGCAACAATACTCAGGTAGGCTGTGGTGTCTCAATGGTGCTCACTAAGCGGTGCAGTCTGTACCGCTGATACAATTCAGGATTGATTTCATGTTTACGCCAGATACGGATCCTACCAACTGAACGTCGCAGCAGAAACGGAGACTCATCAGACGAGACAACATGTTTCCAATCTTCTGTTGTCCCAATAGTTGTGGTGAGATATTGTTTGCAGTATCACTTTCCTGTTGGCAGTTCCTTAGTTGACAGTGCGGTCTTCTGCTGCTATAGGCCATCTGCTTCAAGGCTGGAAGTGTTGTTGAAGATGCTCTTCTGCATACCTTGGTTGTAATGAGTGGTTAGTATCCACCTGGACCAGTCTGGCTATTCTCCAGACATTTCCACCCAGAGACCTGTCACTTACAAATATTTTCTCTTTTCAGACCGTTCTCTATGAACCATAGCGAGTGCAGGAACACATCGGCCGTGTCTGAAATACTCAGCTCCACTCATCTGACATCAACAACCATGAAAGTCCCTAAATCAATTTTCTTCTTCATTCTGATACTCAGATTAAACTTCAGCAAGCCTTGGGGATACAAGGGGATACAAGGACAAAGAAGTAAGGCGCATTTACCTTTAATGTGCATTTT
>NW_005187655.1:148091-159049 GCF_000239375.1 Pundamilia nyererei | reverse complement strand
GAGGCTGGGCCTCTAAATAGCACATAAGTAGCAAGTGAAGGTGACTTTCCAGATGGGAAATCGTTCAGCCCTGAAGACTACGTTGTTAATTATTGACAGCTCTAACTAACTTAGCAAACACATCGAGCTGGTCAAATATACCAAGTATGAAATGAAGACTTTGCATTAGATACAACAACAAAGAAACATTTGAAGTATTCCCCCCTCGTTTACACGATGAAAGCACAAAAGCAAAGACACACAGTTGATTGAAAGTAGAGCCATCGAAGCCTTTTAATTGTTCAACAATTAGGACAACCTCACAACCACAGAAGCAGAAAGTACAGACGATAGAGGTACTGTTATGTGTCATCTGTACAACACAGGAAGACAATATGAACAAGAAATAGTCAAATATCTAAGAGTCCTCTCCTAGCATGTGGTCCTACTTTCGAATCAGGACACGTAAAACAAAAGTCAAGCTTTACTTTCTAGATTTTTAAATTATCATTGCTATTTCAATTGCATCTCACAACTTTTCTCAGCGCAAGACTAGCAGAAAAAGGTAATGGGTGGACAGTTAATTGGGACTTTAATGTAAAACTCAATATACCCAAACAGCTTAACAGCTCATTAAATCATTTGGTGATGGTTTCGAAATTGTTATCAAGAACCTGAACAAGCGTTTTCCTGAGCTTTAACTTTTTGGCTTCCACCACCAGAAGGCTGCCGGTTATTACATTGTTTTTTTGTTTAGAAGATGTTAAGCAGCTTCTTATCAAGCAGTGTCCTGTTTCTCAGTCATTTCTACTTTTTAAATTGTGTACAATTATTATCAACTGGTACCCCAAAGTGAGTTTCAGGCTTCTTCTGTGGTATTATTATTTAGCCTAACATGGCTCAAAATAGTTAATTATCAAAGCATACCAATAACAAAACATATCACTGTCCCAAAATTACAACCGGTACTAGAAGTCAACAGGATGCCTGAACTTTTTTTAAACAAATATACAATATCCATCACCATAATATTGATGCTTTAGTAAAGAAAACTGACAACTTGTACATGCAGCACATTGTTCGACTACATCTCCTCAAACAACAGTCGCTCAGGCTTTAAAAGTGCAGCAGTGGGGATGGGGGGGAGGGGGGGTCCCTTTAGACGATGGTGGCCTTGTAAAGATCTGTGTTGCAGTCCTGGCCCTCCGGTGGGTTGCGGCCGTTCTGGGGCATCTGGGCGTTTCTCATTTTGCTCTGGCACTGTCGCAGCTCGGCGACATAGCCCTGAAAACTCAGACTCAACTCAGAGTCCTCACCCTGGGATGTCTCCGCTGTTCCTTCTTCTAGATGTACTCCCTCCACATCCATCACCTCCTGAATGGTATGTGCAGCGTTGGCTTTTTTAGGAGGTGACTTGGCATTAGGGATCGTTTCTGTCGCCTCTGTGCAAGGGAGAGAAAAACAAAGCAAAACATGGAAGATATAAGATAAATTGATTTATAATGGACATCCAAGAGATACTTGGATATTGCAGATGATGGGTGGGATGGCCCATTCTGCATTCAAATTATATAACATCGTAAGGAACCATTCACTGTACTTTAAAGGGCTGTCCACCCAGGAAGTTACTAGCACCAACATGGCAACCACAGACCACCAAAAGTGACATTCAGTAACTGTAAGCGACAGAGAGCAAAATTTCTGCTAGTGAATGCAAAAAGTAGGTAGATGCCAAGTTAAAGCTTTCTCAACTTTGAGGTGTGAGATTACCAATAAGAATGAAGGACAAGCAACCAACGCCTGGAATGTCCACCAGTGATCACCCGTCAACTAAAAAGCAGCCAATAGGCAAATTGCTTCTAGTGTGAGCGCTCATGTCCACCAAGTCCACCAACAAAAGATCCTGGGGAATAGTTTTCTAACGTTATATGCAGGATGGTGTTGGGAAATGAATAAGCAGACCCAACAGCCAAGTAATCATACTTCTTTGAAGTCCACTGCCTCAGGCGCACGTGTAGTTAGCAGTAGATGGATGAGCCACAAAAAAAAAAAAGAAAAAGAAAAAAAAAGGGAGACACATGGATGTCCACACGGACCATCACTCTGTCTGATCCAAGCAGAAGGTATAATCACGCTTGAGAAATCCTACTACTCTGTAAGCTACACCCTCTTTCTGAAGTCAATGCAGGAAGTGCTAAAAAACCGCAGTTCCATTAATGGCCACTTGGAGCTGACTCCAATCCCCAGAGACTGCCATGTTAAACAATTTGGTCTCAGCTAATTTCTTCTTCCTGACAGCATTTCATTTTGTTTTTTTGATTTTTTGACAAATAATGTACAAACAGCCGGCCTGAAAACACTGCACTCCATTTTCGGTGGGTAAATTTCAAGTATTAACTTATATGTTAGCACTAATTAGCAGCTATCTAATTAGCAGCTATCTAATTAGCGCGATGTGCAGCCACACATTTTGTGCAGTTTCGCAGCTTGACAACCATGCTTGCCGGTGTTAACCAATATTCAATTACTTGATAATTTGTTTTGTCTGGGTAGCTACTTCCATCTTTTTGTTACAGTCCGTTTACACCGGGCTCAGTGCAGCTCCTCTTACCTTCTACTTTATATGTTGATCTGTTGTTTAACAGAAACACTGACTGCAGCTTTAGATAATCAATGTGGTTTCCAAAAATGTTCATTTACACAGGAGTGACTGCACAGATGTGCAAAACTATTCATTCTTGGCCTTCACATCTCTTTTACCTCTTATTACACTGGCTGACGGCCAGATGTTTAGCACGGCAATGCCAGATTTCAAAAGCACTCAAGCAAAATCTGTCACACCGTGCGAGTGCACATTTTAACTCCACTTTGCTTGATTTTAAGTTGAATAGTGGGCTTGTTTTTTTATATTTTAAGCATTCTATAGTTGTGTAATCATCCCAGCTGTTGTCATGATAGACTTGATGACATAACCACTTCTGCTTAAACTTGCTCAACTTTATAGCTGGTTCGTCAGAAAGATCGGACTAAAAACTGACAGGATTATATGCTGTACAGTAATTTAGTGCAATAAAATCTGATGCGACACATCTGAACATTACTGTCTTTATTTCCTTTAACCCCAGAGATGCATGACTTCATCGCAAGACCCCTACAGGATAATAAATAAAACATGCTCAAACTTCCCCTCTCTTCGCTAATGCAAGCGCACTCAAGAAGCCACAAAGCCAGCGTTTCTTTTTGATGCTGGTGTTACAGCTATGGGTGATAAACTTTCCACATCTCATGTGAACCATGTGGCCTCCAGAGACTGTAAACACACGGACATAAGCACTACACTTCAACACACAGATGCTCTGAACTCGACTGGCTGTTATTCGTTGCTGTCCGATATATATGTAAACACTGTCAGTGAGCTCCAACAGCTGACCTTATGTAGACCCAGCAAACCTATCTATCCTGCAACAGCTTGAACAATCATACTTGGGGGGTGAGGGAGAAAACCTATAAGTACTTTTCCGGTTGTGTAATAGTTTCCAGCACTCGCGTTTGCTGGTTTTACCTCATTTTGCTTACAAAGCATTTCTAGTGTTACTTGAATTTTGCTTTGCTTGCTAATAGGGCAATACAAGTGGATTATGTTCAGGCCGATTATTAAATAATAGTTAATGGCTATTTTACGCAATCTATAGAATGTGAGAGAAAATAGTGAAGACATAGGTTTTCACAAACCCTACCTTTAATTAAAGTCTTATTCTGTTGGTACAAAATAATTTGGGGGTAATTCAGTCCGCAATCACAGAAGAGGAACGCAGCAAACCCTCACACCTACAGATAAAGTTTAGCCTGGCTGGAACAATTAATCAACTATAAAAATTAATTCATGTCAAAAGAATAATGAAGTCGCAGTTTGTTTTAGCTCTAGTCACAAAGTAGAAAATTTGGGAAAGGCTTCTCTGTTCTCAGCCCCCACTCCCACAGTGAGGTTGTTAATATCGCAGTTCGTTAAAGACCACTGACTGAGCCACCTGGCTTTGTACTGATATGGTAAACCTTTTAATATTACTCACAATAAACCTACAAGATAGGGTTTAAATATGGTTTTTGCTTATAACGTAAGCTTTACTTTGCTTAGTCATGGGAGATCAAACTCATGTAGCCATTACTCAAATGTAATTTCTGGACCTGGTGTGTGCACTTCTACCATTTACACATACACGCTTCTCATGCATGGATTCAGTAGTGTGCTTGCTGATTGGTCTGCACGATGTGATAATGAGGCACAACTGTTTAACATGGCCATTCCTCCTGTGGCAACTCCTTTCAGCAGCCATGGCGGCAGCAGGACGCTGAGCTCGAGCAGCCAGAACAGAACGGAACCAGCTCCAGTCCTCACTTAGTCTCCCTGCAAAAGATCCACATAAAGCCCTCCTCTGACCGCCAGATGGATGCTAAGGCAGGCCCGGGGATCAGCAGCTGTCTGCTTCGAGGACAGAAGATGAAGAAACGGGTGAAGCGGGCTTGAAGGACAGCTCAGTGGCATGGTGCCTCAGGTGCAGGCAGCTGAAATCGAGTCATTACAAAGCACTTTGTAATGCCCTGAGATAGAGTCTCAATTACCCCAAGGAATCCTTTAATCTTCCCTCAGCATAAGTGTATAAGAAGAAAAAGAAAACTCAGGACAAACAAGCTCTTGTCGTGAACTTGCTGAATTATTCACTTCTGTAATTTATTGCTTAGTATTCAGACAAAGATGGCCGCCTGTTCTTGTTTATGAAGAGGGCAGCATTATTGTTGACTTAACTAAACACACTTTAAATTGAGTCTGAATCAGTGCTGTGTAGAGATACACTGTGTAATGTCGCCCCCTAGTGGGCATTCTATTCCCCACAGAGCCGTGGAGTAAGAGGGAGCATCAAGTTCAGCCCTGGTTCTCCTTTCTGGTTTTGTCTTTTATAGTTTAATTAGGGCTTTAATTTAGTCCGATGTGCCCATTAAAGGTACTAAAAGTTTCAGATCACTGAAGAACTTTAGCCTTCTTTTGGATTCAAACCATATGCAGTTCAAGATATTTGTGTAACTGTCATGTGTGCACACTGGTGACTTTCCAGTAGAATTAGAGGAAATGTGAAAAATGGTACCGCGTGATGCACTTCTGCTGCTGTAGAAAGGATGTCTTTGACTTTCTGCATGGCATTAAAATGAGATCCATGTCGAGCTACCAAAGCAGCAATTACTGTATTCTTATTCTCTCGGAACAGCAGAGGGCGTCAGTCTAACAGTAATACAGAAAGCGAGGAGACATCTCTGCAGTGCCTGAAGTCAGCAGGATGACAGATAAAAGAAGAGGAACGCTGCTACTGCACAACATTGGCTTCGCTGCAGTTGGAATTAAAGATGCAACTGTACTCTGTGGGTGGTTTACTTTGTCTTAAACTAAAGAAAGCCAGCGAGCTTAACTTTCCACCCAAACTCAAATGTAACAACTTCATAAAGTCCAAAAAGTGAGAAAGTGAGAAAGTGGAGGCGTTTTAGCTCGCTGTACAGATCCCAGCACAGCCTCGGTGATACCAAGGTGGCAAACTGCGCTAAAAGCGTGGCCATACCGAATCACTGCTCTGCTCCCGTTTTAGCAAGCGAGAGAAAAGAGAAACGGAGAGAAAGAGGCAGGGAGATAGATGAAAACCAGTAGTGACAGTTTCTCTCTGTAGCTCAGACAACTCGTGGATAAGGTTACCATGGCGCCCGGTGGTGGGAAGAATCAGCCTGATGTGCTTAGCAACCAGAAAAGAGGAATGAGGCTGTATGAAAGCTGAAAAAGCTTCGATTTATCCTCCTCGTCTTGTGTGTGTAAGCCCTGCTTTGCATTAAAAGCGTAGATATGAAGACAAGGCAATAAGGTCATGTTTGTGCCCCTTTAAAAAAGTGCTTTGAGGTGCATCAAAAAGAGCAGCCGGAGCTGCTCTGTAGCTGGAACACAGGAGTGTGGTTATCTTCTTTTCTGACGACTTCACAGCGTGTCAGGAAAGGCTTCAACTCGAAGCCGCGATCATCACATGTAGGATATCAAAGCAACACTGTCACAGATCAAATCACTACTTCACTTCACATAGCATCACAGACAACACACACATATGCACGGAGGAGCGGGAAAAAAAAAAACACATAAAGGCGGGAAATGTGTGCGAGAGATGGCCATGCACTCAGAGCACGATGAACCAATGCCGAGGCAAAGCTTTGCAAACCCAATGCGGAACCCACACACACACACGCGCGCGCGAACAGCAGTGGCTCAATTTAAAGAAATAAAAGCAATATGTGTTATGTCATCAACAACAGCAACAACAAGAAGCAGGTCGGCTGAGCAACGACACCGAATAAACACACACCGAGAGATCTTAGGAGTAAAAAAAATAAAGACACCCAGCGAGCAGTGACACTGTGAAATGAGCGCGCACGAGGAAGGACACGGAGGAGTGGGAGCTGATGAGAGGAGGAAGCCACTAGACAAGAACAACAACAAAAAACAGAAAAAGAAAAAACAAATTAAACAAAAAAAAAAGCTAAGAGAGAACGGAAGGAGGCATGTGGAGGTGGAGAGGACAAGCGGCGGGTGGCGGGGAGAGAGGGGAGGAGTGGGGGGGAGGGACTGATCTGACAAACGTGTAAAAAGACAGACGAGAGTGATTTCCAATTCTAACATTTATTAGATCTATTCAATCACAGGTACAGAGATTATTGGCAGTGATTATCTACAAACAGGCACCTAGAGAGCGAATGAGCCTGGTAAAGAATGACAGGCACTTCAACAATGTCACCAGCGCCAAGGAGCACTTGTCCTCCAATGACTAATAATTTTTCACCGTTGCTCAAACTGCTACAGCATGAGCTGTTTAATGGCTCACCGGATTTGTAGCATTGCGTAAAAAGAGAATGAAAAAAAATCTAGCTTTTTGACACGGACATTGTTGAATTGCTCTTAACTAGAGGAGGTGGGATGGATAGGGATACAGCATTTATATGTACCGACTGTTAGGTATTTGCAGGTCCAACACTGTGCAGCAGTCTTGCTCATTTTTCTTTTTTTTGTACATGAAAGCTGATCTTTTTTTTTCTCCTCTGATTTCTAATCTTCGGTACAACATCTAGCGTCCACATAACTGTCAAATATTGATCATTAATCTCTACGCATTGTGTATATTTCATTGATATTCAACAGATCTGCAATCAGTCACATTTTGCATGCACCCAAAAGGACAAAATATATCACTGGAAATCCGCTTATGTCAGTCACATGTTCAACTCAACAATTTGTGGCGAGGGAGGTGATGTACAAGTAAACGTTACTCACGGAACAAAATACACAGGTCGTTATTTACAGATCAATCTTGAGTAGTGTAATCATCATGATCAATCACACACATGCTTTGCTGAGCTTGATAAAGACGAATCAGGCAAACTGAGAAAGAGTCGATATCAATTTGTCGTTAAAGTGCATCAGAGTCAGTGTAGAGGGAGTTTTATTGTCAAAGTGGTCCTGTTCCTGACCACACACATGCATGTACAACACACACACGCACAAGCACACACGCAAACACACCGAGTGTTAGGTTGTTACACTGTAGAAATACCTGAACTGGACTTTCCCTCTTCACCCGTGTCTTTAGCCTGGGAGCAGGGCGGTGGCGGGGTGAAGTTGGCTGCCGGCAGGCTGCTATCGAAGGACGACACAGGGGATGGTGAAGGAGGCAGCAGGGTGGGGCTGCTGATGTCGCCTTCACCGATGAGAGTCAGGTCGGTGTTGGCGTCCTCCTCCACAGTGCGGAGGGTTGGACGGGTGTCTGAGGGCCGGAGGATGGGGGACATGTGAGTGCCGAAGGTTGGGTGGCGTGGAGGGGGCATGAGGCACCGCCTGGAGTGTCCGTTCGCACTGGAGCTAAGAGAGGAGTCGAGGCTCTCCGAGCGTAGGCTGGAAGTGAGGGGGCTCCGGGAGGGAATGCCATTCTCTCGAACCGGCTTCAGGGAGTTGGGGGTGGAGCAGGCCAGGTTGGAGGACACGGAGACAGAGGAAGTGGGCGGAGTCAGTCGCAGGAAGTCGGGAAGCACTAGGTCGTCTTTGTTCAGGAGACCACGCTGGTCGTTGGCTCGGGTGCTCTGCGCCCGGCTCAGCAGCTCAAAGAATTCTGGAAAACAGTTCAAGCACATTTCCTCACTTGAAAGTTTCCAAACACACGCGAGAAAAGGATTAGCTGGGTGTGACGTGCAGCAGAGCAACCTCGCTCCTCTTAAGAGAAAAGAACCCTCGTGGAACTAACAAAGACACGAGTTAGTCTTAAAGGCAAAGCAAAGCTAAGAATTCCACCACAAGTTGAAAAAAAGAAAAGAAAGAAAGACAAATAAGGAGAAAAAGGGGGATTTACCTTCAGCTTCATCTATATTAATCTTTTTCTGTTTTCTCTTATCCCTTGGGAGTGCTGAGTCTGGTCCACTTGGCCTCACAGAAAAGTCCTTTGGTGCTGACCTCTCATCTCCCTGCAGATTCAACAATAACAAGGCACTCTATTAAGGGGATGGAGGGACGATGTGGTGTGTGGGGAGGTCGTAAGGGGTGGGGTGGGATGGGGGCGAAGCTAAGCACGAGCTGCTAAGCACCCTACTGAGCAGTTTGTCCAGATTTACTGAGACCTTCAGGTAAAGATGAGCTTGGTCTATCTGTCGGCTGTGTGTCTTTAAGGACCCTGATAGAATCCAGACTAAGCAGGATCTGCCTTCATATGGTGCAATAACTCGAGCGGAGAAAACAGGAGCGAGTGAGTCAGCCATAGGCAGTGTTAGGGAGAGGAAGACCCCAAAATAACAGTAATAATAATATAAAAAAAAGGAAGTAAACACCAACTGGTAGCTTAGCATTGGCTCAGTGTTAATAATGTTATTAAATGATGTTGCAGAAGCAGCAGCAGAAAAAGACAAAAACACCACTCTTTTTATCATTGTGTGAGAATAAAGATGTGACGAGTACTCACTGTCGCAGAAAAACTCCGGGTTGGGTGACTTTTTAAGGAGGAAGACTTGGATTTGTCTATTTGAGAGAGAGAGAGAGAGAAACAGAGAGATGTGTACATGAAAAAGTCATCGGGGTGAGAAACTGATGAGGAAGAGCGTGAGACAGAGAGGGGAGGAGAGGGTGCTTGAGGCGTAATGAGAGAGACGTCTTGCAAAAACTCGTACACGTTAATCAGCAGGATGACTGAGGTGGGCGTGATTTACATTTTTCTGGTGCCTTGATGAGAAAGGACAAACCAGTTTTGTTTTTTTCCATTCTACCTTTGACTGAACAGGGATCTGCTCGCTCCAGCACAACTCGCAGGCCGTCCAGACTCGATATGGGGGCACCCAGATCCAGAGGCTCAGTCTCGCCGCTCTATTATAAAATACAATTTGAAGGTCAACATGTTAGTATCCTCACCTGTTGTGCAGAAATCTAAATACTGCTGCCGCGCGTGTTCCTTTGCTTAGTTTATAAATCACCTTTCAGCTCTGGTCTACTGTATAATACAGTTATAATGCTTGGAAACCCACAGGACTAAAATAAATCTGACAGGGGTTTAGGGGGAGGAGTAGAGAGTCGGCATGTTTGAGGAGTGTCGTCATTCTTAATTATAGCCCCGGTGTTTCGTCTTAGCAGGCTGGGCTGAGTCAGAGTGCTAACCACTGTGTAGAGATGGAAAAGGATGCGGTCGTTTTACCCCCCTAACCATGATACTCCACCCTGTGGCACAGTCACACACTACACAGGCTGCTGTCTGGACACACGGGAGCTTCAAAAGGATTAAGGCACTGGAGACAACTTACTATTTTGGCCACAAGATCAGCGAGGTGGAGACCATATTTGGCCACCACGGGCCGCAGGACCTCAGTGACTGGCTTGGTCGGCTTGGCTTTCAGCCCCACGGAGCGGTTAATGGGCACCAGATCCAACCTACCAGTGAGGCGAGAGCATCAAAGTAAATGTGACAGCAATGAAAGCAGAAACGCAAAATGAGAAACTGAAGGCGATTAACAGACTCAAGGGAACACTGATCGGTTGTTCATACCTAAACAATGTGCGCTTCTCCAGTCTCAGGTCTCTGGAGCTTAGTGTCATACAGTCTTGGTCCAACACTAAAGGCTAAAAGGGAAAAAAAAAGCATAAAACTGCACATTAGCAGTACATAAAGAGCCAGGATCAAACACAGTATTGAGCGCTATAAACAGCAATGAAAAAAACAAATTATCTGTAATTCTCTTTTTGATTCACTTCACAACTTATATTTGCTAACAAGGACTCCTCAGGTGTGCTGTACCCAGATATTTAAGTGTCTGGATATTGGAAGTATTTGTTTTTTTGTAAATATGAAAAATATCTGCCATCTTAGCTCGAGTACAAGGCTTCTGTTTCACACTGAGCACTGATCATCACACTTCACTTCACCTCATTCTTGCCGTTATTAGAATCAGTGACTTTTCATGCACCTCTAACGAGCTGCTGTTAAAATTAACTGCCTAGTGAAAAATCTTCTGCTTCTTTCTCTCTCCGTCATCTTTTAACAAGGTCACACGGCCAAGATCGCGGCACATCCATCATCTTTTTTTTTTACAATATTTTTGTTGTTTTTGCAGCAGCATACAAAGATTTGTTTTCACAGTAATATGCAGCAGTAGTAAAAACACTCCCCCCCTCACCTTCCACCCCTGCTCTCTCCCAAACCTACATCAAATAAAAACACATAAAATGTGCATACATTTGTGCAGTATGTGGTGTTTATACATCCATCATCATTAAACTGTGTACACTAATTTTGTCAAGATGACATAAAAATTATAAAGTCACAAGACACACCCCGGCCTGCTGAAGTTCCTTTTTCAAGGTAATTATTAGACATGGCACATACCACTTTTTTATGTCCGATACCAATACCGATATCATAAATTTGGATATC
>NW_005187655.1:145918-147122 GCF_000239375.1 Pundamilia nyererei | reverse complement strand
TAACTTCCTCGGAGATGAAATGCCGGATTGCTAGCGAGGCTACAAATACACACAGCCGCTCTATCACGTGACGCACACTGCTCCGACATGTTATGAGCCGAGTTACACCATGTCGCAAGTTTTGTGAGGTGCTTTTTTGATATTTAATGGATCGGATTACATTTTTTATTTCTCTCTGATATCCGATCCAGCAATTTAGGTCAGTATCGGACCGATACCGATACGCAATATCGGATCGGTCCATCTCTAGTAATTATGTGCATTTTTGTTTTGTTTTGCTTTTGTAATTGTGAAAAATGTCAGCTTGACAGTCTCCTCATTCAAAGTAATGATTATCATGTTCACTGTTTCAAACTTCATCAGCTTTTATTGAATAATTATGGGTGCCCCAGCTTATATTAGAGAGACACACCTCCCTGTACTATCCAGAGCCTGACAGATATATCAATAGGGCTAATACTTCTTTGGGGGGTTGCTGGAAGCACACCTGCTTCATTATATTATTAAGCATGACACAAGCAATCCTTTATCTTAAAATTCGATTTTTGAAAACTGGGTTTTGGCATAGATGAGCTTCTCAGAAGGCCGATCATTTTCTGATCTATCGGTATCAGTATTTCTAAAGGCCAATAAAAGACAATTTTAAGAGGTTACACACTTTGTCCACAGAGGACACATTGGAGCATCCGTATTGGCAACAATTTTAGAACGCCACAAACGCAACGATCAACTGATCCCAGCAAAACAAGGAGTGTAAATGAGTAATCTGTGAATCGTTGTAACAAGATTACGTTTAAACTGCGTTGTCATATTATGTCAGTAAGGAATCACAAATATTTGCACATAACAAATTTTAGGGAAATACATCTGTTTCATGTATCTGAAATTAAAAAGAAATATTTGCCAACATATTGGCTTTTCAAGTAACCGAATATTGGTATTGGTATCATTCTTAAAAATCCTATATCAGTCAGAGTAAGCAGTAAACAGAATGTGACCCCTATGTGAGATACTGTGTTTCTTCTACCCTTTCTTTGATGACTCTCAGATAGTTTTTTTGTAACCAAAGCTTTGTCTTTTTCCTTCTGATAAGTTCTACAGAACTCAAAAGTCTCTATTTGGGAGAGCCTCACCTCTAATGAAACAAAGCAACTCCTAAAGGCTACATTTTATTTTCTTAGTGTAAGCACAGCTGAATAACTCC
>NW_005187655.1:133340-144811 GCF_000239375.1 Pundamilia nyererei | reverse complement strand
GTCAGGACGCAACAAGTATGTTTTTGCCAGGGTACCAGTGGTATGTCTGTGTGTTTCTCAGTATGTGAGAGACTTCCAGCTGTGTTTCTTCACTTCTACCCTGCATGTATCTCACTCCAGCCCTGGAGCTGCCACTGATTTGGTGTCTTATTCAAGGACAATTGAGCACTGCAGACGTTTGTGTCGGGGACGTTTGAAACATTCACCGTTGTCAGTTCACTCCTTACCGAGGTTAATGTCTCCGATGTCCTTCTTCTTTGGACCCTTCCCAAAGCTCCTGTTGCGCGACCAAGAGAAGAAGCCACGTTTCTTGTCGGCGCTCTCGTCTCTGCCGTCTTCATTCAGTGACCTCCCTGAGCGCTGCTTTCTGACGTCCTGTGGATTGGGAGGCAAATACACCCATTATCAGTCAGTCTGGACAACAACCGCACAACTCCGTGAGAAGTGTCTTTAATAAATGCTATACCTTTTTGGGGGTCGATAGGGTGGAGCGGTCAGAGCTGGCACTGTGCTTTGAGGGGGCGGGGCTGCAGGGGATTTGGTAGGGGTCCGGCAAGGGCTGACCGTCCATCTCAGCACGCATGCACTCCTGGTAGAGGGAGGACTTGAGGAAACGCGAATAGCTGTCAAATTTCATCAAGTTGAAGATCTGCGGACGTGGTGAGAGGGGCCGATGAGTAAGACATCGCAAGTGAGGATTTGACCAAAAAAATACATAAATAAATAAAAAGAGAAGAGAAGATGTGCAATAAACAAAAAGCTGCTAGTGTTAACATATGGTTACAGCTCATGTTTTGACAGCAGCCTTAACGGTTAAAATTTAATCATACTCATGTGCACACTGAAAATATACAGATCTCTGACTGTGTGTCTATGGGGCTGTGTGTACAGTATGTGCTAGGTTCTCTGTGGGTGTATGCCAGTTTGTGTTTATCTCTCTGGTAAAGCCTCAGAGCCCTTTTGTAAACAAATGCAGATGGCCACCAAAAAAAAAGCCAATATGCTTGTGCTAAGTGACTAAAGGCTAGATGAGAACAGAACCCCCTACTGCACGCAGAATCCCTCCTCCATTAATACTGTCTAGAAAAAGCTTGATCCTCAGCTTGATACCGAACAACTGAAGAATTCAAATGAGGTTCTCACAAAGGGCCTGTCACTAAAAGTCAAACTGTTTGTTGAATGTTTTGATTACTGCGGGAGCACCGCATTATTTATCCGCTGCCTCATTTGGAACACTAATAAATAAACTCAACAGCTGTCTCGTTGCTACCTGTAGCTGCTGGGTCTTGAACATGTCAGGGCTTGGGGAGGTTAGCACGTCATCGGCCAGCTGGGCTTGGCTGTCGATGTTGACCGGCATGGTGGCCTTGCTGGACAGGAAGCTGTTATAGATCTCCCCTGCTCTCTGGGACAGCTGCAGGAAAGAGAATTGTTGAGAATTTGTGATGAGTGTGTGTGTTATGCTATGCCACAGTGACGCAAACACCATCATGCTTGTTTTATGGTTTGTTTATCGATCCCCCCCCCCAAAAAAAGGGTATGCATCTAATGGAAACATGCTTGCATGCAGTCCTTAAACAACCCAGAACCATGCAGCTCTACATAACTTGAAGGTGATTGGTTGAAAAAGTGGACGGAAACAGGAACAGGGGAGTTAATGGGAAAAAGCACAAAAAAAATCCAAAATGAGACCAAAATAAAGCATGAGAAGCACAGATGGTGGCCGCAGCACTTTTTTTTTGACTGTTTTTAACACTTAGTTTCACTTCAGCTCTTCGCATGTTATAAGTTTGCCCTTTTCTATGGCTGGCTGAAGGACCAAAAATTTTACTTAGCCCACATACTGGCTGTTTGTGACACTGCCCCCTAGTGCAGTAATCAGCTACAACATGTAAGCGATATCTGTTACAGTTAGACGTATGCACAACTCTTTTTAGAACCTTTCTTGTAACCTGGGTAAGTGGCTTATGTCTTTGGCAGCATTTATTTATACTTTTGCGCGCTCTTAATGACCTTGTGCTTATGTCCAAGTGTTGTATATGCAGCGCCAGCCACAATAAAAACAAATCAAAATCCCGGGACACTGTTCTTTCCGGGGTCCTCACTTTTTCTTGTGCTTTTTTTCCCCTGTGAGCCTTCATAATGAGGGTATGACTTCTTCCTTATACTAAAGTCATTGTTGATAATATCTCAGTAATAAAAGTGCAATAGTTGCGGGTTGCGTAGATGCGTTGATGTAGTTACATTTCCAGGTACGTGCACATCAGGTCATGGCGTAAATTACTTTGTAGGGTCTCAGGGGGGTTACCTAACTATGATGTAGATTCAACTGTAAAGCCGTCTGTAGGCAGTGCATACGACCACACCATGTTAGAGCCTTCCCCCTCTTTTTGGTTTCCCTTTCAAAATAAAAGTACATTTTAAGAGTCTACATCAGCTAAGTGAGCAGATTCGGTTTAGTCTGAACCTTTTAGAGAGAAGTAGGTAGATTAGCTGGAGTAGCTGAATCTTGAGTCACTGATGTAGATCAAAGCGATCGTGGCTCAAGAGTTGGGAGTTCGCCTTGTAATCGGAAGGTTGTCGGTTCGAGCCCCAGCTTGGACAGTCTCGGTCGTTGTGTCCTTGGGCAAGACACTTCACCCGTTGCCTACTGGTGGTGATCAGAGGGCCCGGTGGCGCCAATGTCCGGTAGCCCCAGGGTGGCTGTGGCTACAATGTAGCTTGCCATCACCAGTGTGTGAATGGGTGGATGACTGGATGTGTAAAGCGCTTTGGGGTCCTTAGGGACTAGTAAAAGCGCTATTCAAATACAGGCCATTTACCATTCAAAATAAAAGCTCCACATACGTTATAGGAAATTAGCAGTGTGCTTTAAAGTATGCTAGACTGTCAAGCTAAAAGAGAATATATAAATAATACTTATTTTAATTGTGTGACAAATGATTTACAGAAAAAAAGAAAACTCAGGTCTTAAACACTTCATATTTTTTATTATAACCTTTGGTTAAAGGGGATAATCCACCAATTCACAGTGGGCCCCCAAACAAAACTGTCACAGGATCTGCAGCTGCACACTGTAGCTTACCTGCTTTTTATCTGTTGCAGGGACATGACTGAAGTATTCACAGGCCTGCCAGAACAAGATATTCTCCTCGCTGAATTCTTTCTTGAGAAATTCCTGTGGAAACACACAGTAAAAGAGGGGTTTTTTTCCCTCTGTCTATGTAATCTCAACTGGTGATCACATTCTCATCTTTCCAGTTCTGCTGCTGTTGAGACCAGTCGAGCGGGCAGATATTACTGGGTGTAATGTAACAAGATTGGTGTAAGTGTAGGCGCAGGATGGTGTAGGCGAGCGCAGCTCTGATCAGTACTGAGGGAAGGTGAGGAGGGAGGTGGTTCTGGGATGGAAGAACTTAATGTTGAGCTTTCTGAAGGTGTTGTGGGCTAAATTCAAAAGCACATCTTTTATGTGGGAGGGAATGGTACATGACAATAAACTCACTCACTCACCAGGGTTTAGTGTTGGTAAATGGCTCTTCACTTTAACCAGACGGAAAAGAATTCATTTATATCACACTACAGCTTTTTTTTTTTTTTTACATATATCAACTCTTTAATACTAATATTAATAGTACATCTGGATGTAAATATTTCCCTCTGAAGACAGTGGAGCTCAGAATTGAGCTAAAATGGATGCATATTAGTCATCAGTTGAACAAGTACAGAACTAAAATAAACTGGCAGAGAGATCATTTGGAAGTGTTTGCTAACACGTCTGTCCGTGTTGCAGTTGGAGCTAGTTTCTATTAATCTCAGAAATATTAAATAATGCCTCAAGTATTCAAAATATTCTTTCCTTTTTTGCTCATTAGTCTCCAAAAGTAACATCTGGAATTACAGGACTTTGATCTACATCAGTGACTCAAATCTAAAGCACAGAGAAGCTTTCAGCAAACCCCTTAATAACACTCTTGATAACCTCCGAAAGGATTCTTTCTCCAAGCTTACCGAGAAGTAGCGCACACCCACGGGATCCTGGAGGAGACGCTCAAAGCAGGAGGACCAGCTGGCCACACGCTGCTCTGGAGCCCCTCGGTTGCTGCCTGCTCCTGGAAGGCTGCCATTACTGTTCAGGCTGCTCTGGCTGCAGCAGCTCTGCAGCTGGATCCCACTATAGTCTGCGAGACAGGAGAGTGCAGTGCAAAGGTTAGAGAGCGCTGATGCTAAAGGGTAATTCCAGCCAGAGGGGGTGGTACCAGATCTAGATTCTCCACTGTGGCCTCTCACCCTTTCTAAATATAACAGTGGTGTTTTGTATGTTTTACTTCCTTTGAGCAGTTTTAACTTCACTGAATGTTTTTGAGAACAAAAGCTACAGTTGGACTGCAATTAAATCCATGGCAAATGGAAATGAGATCCTCGTTAATCAGAAATTTCCAAAGGTAGGTACATCAATCACATCTGGCGCTCGTGCTAATGCTATTCATGCAGTCCACTCAAAATTCTCACAACCTGTTCAATAATTTCCTTTCCTTTAGTTGAAGCAAATCTAAAATAAAGGAAAGAACACACAATTTGTCAGAAAATTAATGATCCTGTTAGAGAGGGGAAAATTTACCCTAAAGCTTTTTAGACTAGAAAGGCAAGAAGTGCACAAAGACACAGCAGAGGTTGCTCACATTGCACGAGGGAGCAGCAGAAAGAGAGTGCAGAGGATAAAAAGGAGGAAAGAAAGGCGACACAGCTGATTACAGGGAAGGCCACAGGGAAGTGTGGGTGACAATACAGGAGCTGGTACAAAGCTAAAGTGGTGGCCTCAGCCTACACAGTACCTGCTATCATGGCGGCAGATGGCCACTTTAGAGCTGTGAGCAGATCGAGTGAGGAGCACACAGTAAAAACAAAAAGAACAAAAAGGGTCTCAGCCAAATTGGTTACACATACACGGTTGTCATTCTGTGGAAAGTCAATTCGCTGGCACAGGCAACTGAAATTAAGCGGTTGTTTTTACATTTCAGAAAGGAATGGTAGCAGGGGCAAGTAAGGTGTAGTACTGCATATCTTTATCTTGCCAATCCACCTGCATGAGTGGGCTAGATCTGCAAACAAAATAAAAGAACTCTAAATAGCAGATGACATCACTGACTGTGAGTAAGGCTGCGTTCTATTTACCTCGGGTAGTGACATCACTCCCAAGTTGAGCACATTCCAGTAGCTGGAATGTGTCGGAAAACCGAGGATTTATTTTGCTCCTTGGCGAGGTGGAACACTTCTAGCAAAACCATGCAGTACTTTTTTTTTTGTTGCACTTAAAAACTGTGCTTTCACAGGTCAGTCTGCATGTAGCTTATTTGTCGAGTCACAAATACACAACAGTGGTTGCACTGACTGCAAACGTACAAATAGTACAGCAGCACAAACTGCTTTACCAATGTTTAAAAGCACAGCCGCCATCTTGGATTGTTAAGTCGGGCTCAATGGTGCCGCTCTGATGGGTCGTTCCAAGATAAGCTGGAAGTTCTCAGTTGGAATCTGAATGTGGAACACCGCCTGAATTTGTTAAGTCAGGGCAGCACCACCCACGGCTAGCTAACAATCTAAGATAGTAGCAGTGAATGTAAACAGTAGTAAACCTGTAAAACCTTTAATCCTTTCTGCCACTGTTGTGTATTTGTGACTCACTAAATTTGCCATATGCAGACCACTGAAAAGTCTCTATCCAAGGACGTGCTGTTTTTAAGCACACAAAAACAAGTACTGTGCTGTATTGTTAGCAATACCAGGTTCTGTGGTGCTAAGAACCAAAACAAATGGTTTTTTTTTTCTTTTTCTTTTTTTTAACATTACATTACAACTGGAACAAGCTAACTGGGGAGTGGTGTCACTCATGGGTTCCTAGGTGTCTGGAATGGAGGTATGACTTTCTGAGTTGGAAGTCCCACTTGAGGCTGTTGCTCCCATTGAAAATTCTGACTGGGAACTCGGAAATTCCCATTTCAAATGGAAAGAAACATAAGGTGGCCTCTGTATGACCTTCCAAGCCTACACCACATCCTAGTTAAAGTAGATGTCCAATTAAAATTAGACTAGTTTTCCATAAATTATGAGTAAACATATTTCTTTTAACAGTACGGTCAAATGAGTCCTGGTTTGAGGTTTTCTGACAAGCTATTTGTTTGGACTTGGCTTATTGTATTAGGACAGAGGGCCTATGTTTACTACACTGTTGGCTGCTCAGCTAATGAGACAGCTTTAGAAAGCAAACAGCCGTGCATGTCTGATCCACATCAACTGTGAAAGAAGCGGAGCTGCACTCCTCAACACAGCCTCGGTCAGCCTGTTAGCAAGCGCTGTTAAAACTGCTATGAAAGGGAAGACCAGACAGCATCCAAGCTTAGCCATGAAAGCAACCCAACCACGCTGGGTAAACAACATTTGTTAACGAGGCATGCTGCCTACAGCGAATACATCATGCTTGCTAAAAGACTTTTTATTAGGTCACTTTATTGAGCAGCTACAAAGTTCTGTGTTGAGGGCGGAATATAAAATGAGAAATAAAAAAGCAACAAAAATGAACCAAACGATGAATGCTGAAAAGACTTCAGTTTTATTCCTGAATTGAATTCCTCTCCACACTCTCATAAAAAAAAAAAAAAAGAGTTGCACTTACCACCATCTGATGAAGCAGCAGACTGGAGGAGAACAAAGAGAGACATGAGTGAGAAGTTGCCCTCGTGACCTCCTGCGCAGACACAAGAGGCTGAATGCTGTGCTGGTAGCACTGTCCATTCAGGCATCCCTGTGAGCTGTGTGTCCTCCTGGTTTGTAAGTAAAACTGAGTGTGCTGCTTGGAAAGGGTTGGACCTTGGGGGGGCTTACACAATTACTTTATGTGGGTGGCTCTCGACCCCGTACCATGGACAGCTGTTCACACCTCCACACTGGTACCCCACCCACAGCTCTGAACTAACGTGCGCATTCCTGCTAACTGAAGTCACAGGATCAGGAGTCATGAAGGCAGACTAGTTAACGATGAGCTTTTCACTTGTTAATTCGGAGAGTTGCAGTTTTATGCATGTGTAGATGTCCCTAAGAAAGGCAAATGACATGAGCTCCCCTACTGGGCACGGACGTCTTTTTAGAAGTTTATGTAGAGCTGCAGGAATTAACCCATACACTGAAAGCAGATTGAGAGAAATTATCATTAGGAATCCCCAGCTGATTACTGGTTTGACTGACTATCTTCACATTTTCAGCTGAGACAAAGCAAGATGAATTGATTGGGATAAATAATATGTGGATTAATTCACAATGGAAATCATTTGTACTCAGAGCCCTAATTGGAGTGTAATTACAGCCAGAGAATAAGGCTCAATAAAAACACCACCCATGTCTGAGCTTAACATGGATAAGTGAATATTAACTTGGCAATACTTCAATTTAAAATCACTGCCTCAGCGTTAGGCTTGTGTAAACCCCACTAATAAAGAAAGATTTAACGTGCAAACTGGAGAGCCACAGCATAAATATATATTTACATGCAGGGGAGGATATGAGAGGCAGAATCTTAGGGCTTTGTCCAAGAAAACTCCAAAAAAAGAAGGAAAAAAAGTGTGCGTTGGAGGATTCATCTGAAAAGGAGGCACTATTTCCAGAGGAGTGTTTTCTGAGCTGCCACTTCAAAGTGTGAATACTCAGAGCTGATAAATACGACTAAACAAGGCTCTCATTGCCACGCTCCAGCTTTGGTTTCAGCAGCAAATAGACTTTGTGCTTTGGTACACTCACGTAATTCTGTATTGTGGAGCTGTAATATCATAAGAGGAATGACATAAACAACGAAAACAATGAACGTCGACTGTTTTTGTCCCCCCGCTCTGATTTTACTCATTATATAAACTCTTATTTTTCAATTAGGAGCTTTAAATCAGTCAGCTTCAGCACAACCTCAGATGGCAGCCTATTCACTTTATGCACAAAGACTAGGGGGATCGGTCATGCTCACCGACGTGACGGCTTGTTTCCATTTTGGGAATGACCACATGTAAAAGCTCTATCAGACATAGACCGCTAAACCACTAATTGTCCATCACAGCCTTCTTTACAACTCTGCCGCTGCTGAGTCCAACCCCTATATCGTCAACACCCAAAAAAGCCACCCCTTCTGTGGTGGCTCGCATGTGTACAGTAATCATGGGTGGGTAGGATGAGGACCAATGTGAAGCCAAAACAGAAGAAAGAGAGAAAAGAGAGAACACCCACTCCATCTGTCTGTTCCTATGGGTCTAAAAACAGCTAAACCTCAAACCTTAAATATATAGTGCACCACAGCTGGAGTCCAGTTTAAGAAAAAAAGGGGGGAAAACCCCCCAAACAAAAGGTTAAATACTGAAAAGAGCATTTTAGCTATTCTCGGTGCTTCAATACTCACATCTATATGGATGACAAATTTGATAACTATCCATGTTGTGCAAGAGCAGAAATTACACAAAAAGTGGGAGAGCAGCGATAAATCACTCGCTTGTGACATTTGTTGCAATCTCCTGGTTCCAACCACAATCATGACAGATTTATCCCAGTGACAGAAAAGTCTTAAATGTCTTAAAGCACCCAAATAAACTCAAATGTTGCAAAACCCTAATTATTTGATCTTATCTGACTAACAGCCACATTATAAATTATTATCCAATTTAATTAAAATTCATGTCATATTTTGAAATGGAACAGTGAGTTATCAAAATTAAGACGTTTCCAAGGCCCAAGGCAGTGGGTTCAAATGTCTTGTTTTGTCTATGCGATCGTCCCAAAAATACACAGACTGCATCACTGTGCCATAACCACCTTCAACCACCAAACGTTCATCAGCAAAGTTGAACATTTAGCCACATTTTGATCGTCTGAAAACCGGATGTGACGAGCAAGGAGGAGAGTAACTCACTGAGAAGTCGAAGGACTCTCTGTTCTTTACGCAGTTCTTACATCGGTGATTTGGGGGTTAGCTGTGGCTCACGAGGTCGAAAGGTCCCAGACAGCGAACTTTAAACCGAGATAGAGGCATGCATGCAAAAATAATTGCTATGTTAAGTCTTGATTATACGCTGTTGCCGGCACGAACAGACACCACAACCTGATTAGTCATACTTATTATACGTCTTTGAGGTCGAAGCATTGTAATGTAAAGTCCACGTGGTCAAACGGACATCCATAGGAACCTCAGGCTCACAGTGTGATGACGAAGTTTGTGTCACTCGGACCCAAACAGACCAAATCGGACTTGTGGTCACTTAAAGTATAACAAAGACATAAATGGGTCCCTGTCAATTTACTTTCCTACCCCTATTAATCACACAGCAGTTCCACCCTACAGCATACTCTGCTTTACGCTCAGTTTTATTGTAAATAGGAGTGCACTTTACTTGATACAGCTTAGCGTTAATGTGCTATGAGTGGCAACTAATTATTGACAACATAAACTGTTCAGGAAAGTGCTTACTGATGTTACACATATGCAAGCATGTGTGTCATTTTTCCACACATGCATTTCCCATTTTTATACAACTGCACTTCTTATTGCAAGCTGAAGAGTCACCCCCCTGCTGGCCATTAGAACTTATGAAGGTTTGCACTGGTCTCATTTTACAGACTCGGAAGCTCATGTCATCAATTTTCATGTCATCTAGAGCCTGACTGATATAGAATTTGTAAGACGCATACCGATATTTGGTGGTTTAAAACTGCTATATACTGGCTGATATTTGTTTTTCTTTCAGACACTTGAGACATCAACAGATTTTCCCAAAATTTGGATGTTTAGTTAATTACTTATATACACTCTCTGCTCAACTCACCTCAGATCATGGGTTTTTGCGGCATTCTTTTAACAGGGAAGGTGCAGTGTTCTCTGGTGGGCAGACTATGCAACTATGTATAACACGATTGAAAGATATTTTTTCTCAATCTCTTCCTTATTTCAAAGATTTTCATTAGAAGTTACAATGAAAACAACAATAGATCAAAAAATAGCTAATATCAGCCAGTAATAATGGCCTGCTGATTAGTCAGTGGAGTTGTAATCTCATCCATGTCTAAACCAAGAGGTCAAAAATCTGATTCAAGATACTGGGTTCACCAAATATGTGGCTGTTCAGCTTGTTCCTCTTTTTAAATATAATGATTTCTGCAGAAGTGGTTCCATACATGAATAAACTAACTTATTATCTAAAAGCTTTTTGTCAAATACAAAGACACATGTACAAATGTGTACTTCTAAAAGTTGGCAAGATAAGCCAAAATGATATCTGCTGCTGGAGTTAGACCACACACAAGCACACATGTCAGTGTGTTGTGTTTTTCCAACTCATTATTGCTTCCTTGCCCACAAGTCTCTAACAATGAGGCCAAAGTGATGACCCTGGCACCTCTAGTCAGTAACACCTCCTTCCTCTGTTGACACCTCTGGTGACAAGCAAGAGCACTGTGGGTGGCGCAGTAGCACTGCAGGCCCTCTTTGATCCCTTTTATAGAGTCAAAAGTGAAAATACCCCATTTCCCAAATGGAATTCCCCTAAAAAGATGCAAGTCTGTCAATCAAATGGCCAATATCACAACTGAAGTCATGGCGAGCTTGCTGGCTCTAAACAAAGCACGATCTGGCTCTCCAGCTGGAAACCACTCTTTCAGCTTTACTCGGGTACAGCCCCCCACGCCATACAGTCTGGCATCTCAAGACACCACATGCTGAAGGAACGTAGAGGATCACATCGACAGATCTTTGTTTGTGATCTACCACAACTGAAACTTTTATCAGTGTGAAATGGTTGAAGGACCAACTCCATTAACACCTAGTTAATCACACTCGCTATCACCTCTCACAGAGTGTGTTTCACATGTTTAAAAAGTGACTTCTTTTATCTTTTGAGCTTGTTTAGGCACGTCTCTGCTCTCAAAAAGTTAGGTCGAGACGTTGCCTTTCCAGAAATCCCTCACACTTCTGTACAAAAAGCCTGGTCTAAACTTTAACACAAATAATGGCCGATTCCAGCACTCCACAAAACAAAACAGCCGACAAGTCCCTGCCGCTTCAAACAGCTGTTCTGACTGAGAGAGTGAGAAGAGCGACAAAGAGGGAGATTAATGACAAAAACAGCTGAGTGAACACAAGTAGTCTCCTCATTTCACACAGGAGAAGAAGAGGAGAGGAAGAGGAGATTCAGCCGGCAAGCCACTGTTTACTTACAGTGTTGAAGTTCCAAGTCCTCTTGAAGGAAAGTCTCTTTTTGAGACTCATTGTTCCCTAGTCTGCAACACCAGCGGCACGCAGACAAAATATGTGTGTGTGTGTGTGAACGCATACCTGAACATTCCCCACCCAAAACTTTGCAAAGCATGTTTGTACAAGTTGGGAAGAGGGAATAAGGGAGGGAGGATGAGGAAGAAATCTGACAAGGTACTGGAGGGAGGGAGAGAGA
>NW_005187655.1:123585-133320 GCF_000239375.1 Pundamilia nyererei | reverse complement strand
GGGGGGGGGTGCAAAGAGAGGAAAGAAAGATTTCCTTACTCTGCAGCTGTTGCTACGGCAACCCGCTTGACAATACATACAGCCTCTGCCACAGTGGCATGAAGGAATCAGATGAATTAACCCCCTTTTATTCCCCTTGCAAAAACGCGCGCTCGCTATGTGAAAACCACACCGGCCTTCCCCCCTCTTTTGTTTCCAGCTGGGGCACTACTCCCTCTCGCTCCCTCTCGCTCCCTCTCTCAATTCACTCAAGAAAAAAAAAAAGAGAGAGAGACAAGAATGACCCAGTCAGCTAAAATTGAGACCATATGAATTTTGTTTAATCAAAATAAAAGTTTGTAGTCCACAAGCCAAATCCTGAGCTTCATTATCCGCTGTCACAGAGCGCTATTCTTAAACTCTAAATGGCAGCCGTGTCAACTGGCGTTTTTCTGCTGGCTATTAAAGCTCATGTACCAGAAAAAGATTTTTTTTTTTCCCCTTTCAAATCTGGCATCACTCCTCTCTGCTCTGCTGCAACACTGTGCCTCCACATAACTGGCAAATCTCTACAATCAACATGTCGACTGTTTTTAGACCCGCTATTATTCTTAAAGCAGGGGTTGCTCATTCTGAGGTTTTCCTGTGGCAAATGACCAAGCATTCGTTGGACTTAATAGACACTGTATCTCATCCACTCATTTCAGCAAAATTAACAGCTTGGTTTGCATGGTAGATTTCTCCTCTTTATTAAATCTCCGCAGGCTCGATCGCTTTGGAAGTTAAACATCTCATTTGAATGGCTGTGCTGATTATTTGGGGGTGGGGTTAGGGGTGGTAGTGGCATTCTTGTGGCTATCTGGAGTGGGTGTGCGCTCATGTATGTAAATGCATTTAAAAACAAATAGAAATGAGGGAAAGAAATTGCTGAGTATTGTTTCAAATACACTAGAACGCACATCTTTGGACAGTTTCTCCTTGCAGGCTCTCACATATATACACATATATCACTTCCTGTAGTACCAAAACCTGAGTTGTGCGTTTTAACCTCCACACACCCGGCATGTTTTTTTTTTTTTTTAAGTTTCAGAAGTAGTCAAACTCAGGTTTGACATGCTGTCAGACAGGGAGCTTAAGGCCGTCTTAGTAGATGTTCAGACTAAAGCAAACCTACTCAATGTGACAGTCTGCTACGAGAAAAAACAACAACAACATAGCAGTACCTGTTGCCCATATCTGCTTTATGCTGTGCAAAAAGCTCCTTCTTCTGCATTTTAAATCATTTTCAGGCATCTTGAGGCAGGAAATAAAAAGCAGCACATGTTGATGAATCTGCTTTGAGATCATGCACATCTTCAGCTGCGTTTATTAACTCAAATGCAAATGAAACTACCCCATTTACCCCATTCAGTGCCACACGCACCAGGCTGGTATGTTATTATCAATCCTGCGTTTCATTGTGTTTAAAGTGCAAATCCCGGAAAATCTGTGTATCCATTTGTTGAGTTGTTGTTTCAAAGCAGTCACTGCCTTAACAGGCTTAGAGTGAATTTATTTAATCACAAACCCTACAATTTATATCCCGTTTCACCCAGGCTTTTAGCACCTGGTACTGTGACCGATGCAGCAGAAAAACACCCACGCAGTGCATGCCTCCAAGACCTACCAATTTGCTCCAAACTAATCCACAAGGAATTTGCACCTTCATTTATCTCTTCATTTATCTAAGAGAAACACCCTCTCGCTGTAAGTTGTAGCAAAACACCTACACGTAATGTCATTTAGTTAAGTTTTTTGTAAATATGGTCCTTTTTTCCTGCCAGAGCTTGCTACGTAAAGCCCTCTGCATTAATGAAGTTGTCTTCCTGAAGTGAATGTGGGAACTACATTTACTGGTCTGAACAAAGCCTTACATCATCCGGTGTGCACTTCACACTTCCCAAAGAAACAAACAAACTGTGCTTTAGACTGGATCTTTTGAAAGGATTCTGCACAAAAAATAAATAAATCTTGCAACAGTGTCTGCCCGTAATTTAATAAATCTGTTTACTAGAGCTTGCTTTTATCCAGAAATTTAAAGAAAAAAGGGAGATGTATAAGACAAGCCGCTCACAGGTGAAAATTGTTATGATTTTAGACTGGGCTGACATAGCTCCAGGAACGTCTCAAACAACTAAGATTTGGGCTGTAAGTTTTGAGCACAATAATCTCTCTGTATACTTCAGTGCCATGATGGTGGGGACACAAAACCCAACCTCAGGATATCACAAGCTAGTGTAGTCCTTGTGTTCTTGTGTCGGTCCCAAATCCGGATAAATGGAAGGCTTGCGTCAGGCATCTGGTGTAAAAAACTGAGCCAAATCAAATATGCGGATCCATCCGCTATGGTAACCCCACGGGAAATAACAGAGCAGATGAAAGTACCTTCTTGTACTTTAAACTGTAGTGCAGAACTAAAAGGCTCAATGTGTACGCTTTCATGTAAAGCCACGCTGATATGTCAGCTGGAGAGGGTTTGTCTATCTTACTGATGTCAGCATTTGTGCTTGCTCTTTAGTTTACAAAACATAATGTAAAGAATTATGTAGGGACAATGTAAAAATTGTGGTATTACACATTTTATCCTGCAGAGCTGTTCGATGAATTTAGAAACCAACATAAAAGTGCCATCTGTATAAAGTGTTCTGGCATTGTTTTTACAACTCTTTGTCAGTTCATCTTACTTTAAATTTACTCTTATTTTTTGTTTGTTTTTGGAAGGATAGAACTAGAAACTGTATAATATGGACGTAGGCAGCGTGAAAATGGTTTATCGGACTCTTTTTTAATGTCTTGAGTTTGGTATTCTGGCTGCTGTTTTAAACCAAGCAAGTGCTGGATAACATAAAATCACCCAAAATTATAAGTTTCATTCTGTATTCAGGAAATCTTAAAAGTAGCGATTGAAACTATAAACTAAGTGAGTCAACCTTTGCTAGCCAGTATAAATAATGCTTATAGCGCCTTCCCTCATTCGTTACTAGCAGTGGGACATTAGATTGCAATGTCTCAAAGAAATGATGACATATGACATTTACATACATTTACAAACAAAAACAACTACTGAACATTTGAGTAACATCACCAGCTACTAGCATCTCTCTTCATCATGTGCCTTCATAGCCGGATTTGAGTCGACATTGTGTTTTTGACTCAGCTGGTGAAAACATTTTACAGTTTACTTTTTGCAGAGTATAGTTGATTATTTAAGGTTATTTAAGCTGCCTTTTTTTCAGTCCTGAATTGTCACCGGAGGCTGACAAAGGCCTCTCATTCTCAGACATGTCTGGGCTTGTCTCATTGTTGTGGGCACTAGCAAACATAAATGCGTGACATTGATTTATCATTGATGTCATGATATGAGATTTTTATATTACCTAGAAATTTATGATGTGACATGAGGCTGCCCTAGTTGTTGCCTTATTTGACTGAAATGTATGAACTTCCATTCTTCTTAAATAAATGTACATTATTGGGCAAGTGAAACCCCAAACAACAAACTACTTAACAAATACAAAATCCGATTTAAACATTTGGTATGTGTAGCTAGTTAGGAATCCTTATAATATGGTCTAAACATAATCTTGTTTTGTTATTACAGCAAGTCATAGAGTGTTCTCTGGTGTACAAATGGAATGTCAATACTCATAATCTGGTTAAAGGGTGCGTCTCCCATCTCTTTTTTTTTTACATTTTTAACTTTAGAATTTGTCCATCATAAATACAGATACCCATCTATCGCCAAACAGTTTCAGGTTCCTTTTTTGTACCCATAGGTAGATTTGTTCTGCAGTCGTCATTTATCTATCCTCACATGGACACTCTCAATACAACCACAACAGACAACAATTACACATATTACAAAACGGCTAATATCGACCACTATATTGGCATGCCAATATATCATTATGGTTCTAGAAGAGACCACAATGTTTCAACATAGGATGAAGTTGATCACTCATTTTGCATTTTCATCTAAGTGGACAAGAACTTAACAGAGCCACCAGATTCTCTCATTGTCGTGAGAGCAAATACAGTATAAGAGTACAAGAATATCTGCACATAGAGAGATATCAGGAACTTTTTTGCTCCCTAGAAATCAGCAGTGGCATGAAAAAAAACAATATAAGTGGGACTCTATTTTAAAGCAAGGATAAAATCTGTCATGCAGTAATTAGGAGCTATTTTTGGTGCAGAGCTGAGTCATCCATAGCTCCTGTCACAAGGGGCACAGAACAGCCCTCCTCAGCCCTTTAAGTCTACTCCTGCCCTTTGACCTCCCTCGGGCGGAAAACCTTCTGCGTCCAGGTGAGCACGTCTCAGCACACAACAAGAGCAAAGCATGTTAAAATGCCTTGAGAAAGAGCTTTTTTCTGTTCTTTGCTTCAGCATTCACAGCTGAAGAAGCCGTCTGCTGCCACAAAGTGAATAGGTTTTGTGTGAGTGCTGAGCCTCTACTTAATTCAATCAACACACGAAAGATTTCTAGACAGGCTTTACAACAGCAATAAGTGCTGCTTGTCACAAGACTAATTGCATGGTAAGTTCTCAAACAACCAATCCTGACCCAAGACGGAAAATAATCTAGGCCTGCTATCTGTGGCTGCCGACAAACTATTCCCTGAAAATAACATCAGAAAGCGCCTTGCATGAAGGCAACTTCCTTTTGAGGGAGGGAGGTTGAGGGTGCGGCAGCTGATAAGAGGGAAGACACATCTCTTTTCCAAACATGCAAGGAGTGTAGGGAGACAAGGAAAGGGACTGATTTGGAAAATTATGAAACTCCTGACAGGCAACACTGTGTTTGATTTTTAGAGGATCCAATGTTTTTACTGTGATAATCTTATTTGTCACGACAAATCTGCAAGGCCGTCCTATCAAATTAGCGAGGATCTGATGAGGTCAGCATGGTTATGTGATGCAAAAGGGGCAGGAATGGGAAAAACACGAACACAATGACCGTCTCGTAAGATCTGGTATCGCTGTTATGTCTGTGGTTCAAGGATTGTGAAACCACACTCAGACCCTTCGGAGAAGAAGATATTTGATGACTTGTACAGAGCAAACAGTCATATTTGTGACTTAATGTCATGCACTGTTGAGTAATGCTGTTTGCCATAATAGGCCCAGAAATGAAGGCTGGACTTGTGATCCAACTGAGCTTCACATGTTCTTGGTTAGTTTTGATTTTACAGTGACAGTTTTGAAACTTGTTGATTCTTGCATGACGTTAGAAGGCATGTGACATCGCTAAAAACACTGCTCAAACCATTCAGCATTTGAATTTGACAAAAATAAAATGTTTTTTGGTTTTCTTCCCCACTATTTCTAGATATAAACTTGGCAAAACCATTACAGCAAAAGGTCTCTGTTAATGTGTAATTATTCCATTATACTAACAGAGGAGTGGAAAAGAATAAAAGCATCGTCTTTTTGATCAAGACTGTCATCTCATCTCGCCATCTGCTTATTCCACAGAAATAATTTAGATTAAAACACAAAACAAAAACATACATGGAAAAAAAAAACATGCTGAAGATACTGTAAATGTCAATTAGAAATATAGATCTAAGCTTGTTGTGTTATTCATGCATACAAAGATCACTTCATCCTCCAGCGTGAGTAGGAAGCCAACATTTCCATTGTGCTACTGACCTCTGGGAAGTTTAAGTGAAACGATTTCTTATTTAAACAGATAACAATCCATAACAGTATAATGCTGCTGAAATGTCACATGTCTGGCCTTTGGCTATTAGCCACATGAAGGGTCCACTTAGTTTCCATTTAGTAAACAAATTATCTCTTCAAAGACTTGTATGAGTGATTTACATGGAAGAGACCATCAGTACGCTGCGTTTCATCTCTTAATCCCAATGATCAGCAGTAATCTATTGCCTGTTCCTCAATAATTACAGGTTAGTCAGAGCAGATGGGTAAAGCTCTGCTTCTGTCTGGATTAATCTGGCATTTGTATGATTTGTGTGGTGCGATTTGTGTGCTTGTGCACTTGTTGCTATTTTTTAAAAAGCTGAAAGGTACTTCTAGCATTCCTCTAAATGGATGTGTTTACTCTACTGCTTTGCTTTTGCTCTACTCGTTGGATGGTCAGAATTGTGTTGTCAGATCAGTTCTCACTACTGAAAGTACTGTTTGATTTAGACACGAGGCCTTTAAACCAAACAGACACACAATTGCAATTAAAACAATGACCTGTTTTATTCTTAACCATTAGATCATCAACTGGCTTATACGCGAGATAAATACAGTTTCATGCATGACATTGCATTCTCATATTCAGAGCTACTGTGTAATGATGAAAATGTAATAAAATTAATTACACAGGTTGCCATCATGTGTGAAAATGGTCTGACCACCAAGCTTAAAAGCATGCATGAAAACATGACTTCCACTCTATTTGTTGTAAAGTAACACAGTGTTAAAGCAGGGCCGCATACAAAATAAGCAACAAATGAGAAGCCTTTCGATTTACAATTCACAGCTGAACTCCACAAAAACAGACCAACTTCAGAGAAGGCAACCAAAACCAGTGATCAGGACCTTTCCCACAGCAGTTTATTATCACAGTGAAAGGGCTGTGTACACATGAGCCTGGAGGGCTGGAGGTGAGTAAACCACATAAGACGCGACCACACCCTCCTGCTGCTCCCTTTCTTTTCCACAAAAAGAAAGAAAGAAAGAAAAACCACCAGAAATGGACTTTCCAACCTGAAACCAGACACCTATAATTAGCTCACAGTCCCTTCAATTTTTTACCAAACAAATTCTTTTTTTAAAGTTTTCTGAAAAGTCTGGGTGTATGGCTACATTTGTTTTATGACGATAAGATTATACTAATACTATTTTGCCATCTGGAAATGTAACAAGGCCATATGTTGCAGAATACAAGAAGTAGCATAATTCTTTACTTCCTCTTTAAGTCCTACTGACCTTAAACCCCTCTGTCTAATCCCTTTGGTCATGCTGGGAACCCAAAGCCACTTTAGTGAAATGGGAAAGAAGTGAAGGCAAGTTGGTCCAATGTTTATCACTCAGGCCTAAGATGTCCTGTAGATTGTAAGGATGTATGGTAAAGCTCACAATGTAAAATTACAAATAGGTCAGACAGTTATTTCTGTTTTGAAAACAATCAGTCAGCTTCTGTTTAAAGGTGACCTATAAAAACAATCACCATCATCATTTAACTGCAGCATCTACTGGAGCAGCTTTGCATGACTGCCAGTTCAAAATAATCCTTATTTATATTATACTGGGCCTTGATGCAGACATCATTGGAAGACTTTCTTCTGATTGGCTGCCCCTCCTAACTAGAAAAGCTGTGCTCTGAAGATGACCATATTAGGGATTTCCCCCTCTCTGTGACATCAGTGAGAGCCAAGAGTTGAAAAACTTTCTCAAACTGGGCATTTTATAGAGGCCTGAAGCCTGAGCTTTTGACTCACCGAGGTTACTTGTATGTACCCTGACCTAATTATTCAATACTCTGGCCATATTTAACTTGGGCATCCACCACTGCAACAATATACACATTTTAAAAAGGAAAACACTGAGAAAGGGTACAGTAAGTCAACTTTACTACACAATATGAGAATGATCTAGCACTACATAATTTGGCTAACCTTTTCTTTGAAACATCCTAACACATGTAGGTTGCAAACTGAGTAATAAGTGGTATTTTACACAGCCAAAAATAACAAGATCAGGCAATAACCAGGCTTTGGAAATACCACATTTGATGTTGACCAGAGAAAGATGATGTTAAAAAAATGTTTAAGAGGTAAAGTCAGTGTTTAGGCTTCACCAGTGGGCCATGTTTATGACTCCCACAGTGTAATATCGACAAGACCTTGGCCTGGTTCTGCATCATCTTGCGCCAACACAAGGCCAAAAAGATGCCAAAAAATATTAACTTTCCAAGCCTGTCTGCAGCCTTGCTCAACGTCTCATACGGGAAGTAAACATGCCCCGGCATTATCTGAGCTTCATGCGAGAGGTAAAAAGCTGAACACAACGAGCAGTTCACTGTACACCAGACATGTTTCAACTGTTACCAAGGAGGTTAAAAAAAGTCTGGCAGCTCTAGAGTCGTTCCTCATTGAATAACCTCCACACCCTTGGCAGTAGGTTCCTTTTCAGTGAAGCAGATAAGTATAATAATAGTAATAGTGAGCGAGGTAAACAGAGAGAGGGGAATGTATGAGCTTCAGAGCGTTCTGATTCACGCATACAAAATCAACAGGCATTGATGAAGGGCTGTGTGGTTAACTAAAAAAACAATTTTTTAAAACTCCCATAGTCTCAAATGTCGCTAAGTGATGTTGGTATGACAACAGCCAAGAGTGGAGCAGCAGTACGCCTGCATTTAGAGATGGTGAGGCAGCGGGTATTTTCCGTGGTTACAGTTGGGTCAAACAGCAAAGTCAGCAACCGCAGCCACATCTGTTCAGCTGGTTAAAGGCCGCTGCATATTCCAACACAGAGCAGCTGGACAGCAAAATAACTTTTATTGTGTCAATGCACCATTTTTGTTTGCTGGCTTTGTGTGTGTGTGTGTGTGTGTGTGTGTGTGTGTGTGTGTGTGTGTGTGTGTAGCCTAAGGACAAATATCGTGAGCACAGCTGTCCACCCACTCTAACAGAGCTGGCCATGTGATGTCAGAGACATAAAAGTGTGTCGTGTTCTCCTTACACTACTGCTAATTCACAGGAGGATTCGATACCTGCTCATCTTCTCAAGTCCCAACATCCGCATTAAAAAATAATAACCAAAAAAATAGGGCACAAATTTACATAATGAAGTATGGCATCTATGACTAAATCACTAGTCATTAAAGCTTAGTTTCATGTATGATTCCACATTACCAAAGAAAGTAGTTGTGAAATGTGTTAGGAAAGATATGTTATAGAGATGGCTGGTGAATCAAACACGAAGACATGCCTGCACAAAGCAAATAAGGGCAAGGTAAAACCACAGGCAACCATTTCAAGTTCAGACTAAACTGTGGCTGTTAGATGACTCCCTCAGAATAAAAAGCTACAGAGAATTCACTGCCGATTTAATACCATCCGACAGCGACGACGCCGGATCTCAACGTCGCTTCAGCTCAATCGAACTTCTCCCGGTGCTGCCGACTCGCTGCGGAAAGGGTCATTTCTCGGGGCAAGTGCAACAGAGCGCGCTTCATTGAAAAGGCCCCATGCAGTTTACAATAACAAGCCTGCGGGTCACTTAACAAAACTCTTTTAGTACGACATCTAATTTAAAGTCGTTGTGCATCCTGATCTAGACGCAATGCCACATTTTCCTGCATACAGCAGTGTAGTGTGTGTCACACAGCACATGGGAGTCTCAGCTGGCACTGGTCAAAACATTCCTCTGACAGACCACACAAGCTAACCACTGTATGCTGCTCAGAAAGCTACAACAGGAGCTACAAAGAGCCCAAAGAAGAAGTAACAGTGTGGCAGCCAAGACATCCCTAGTGTGAAAGATGAAGGTGCCATCACCAAATGGGCAAAAAAAAAGCACGCGTGGCAGGATTTTTGTGACTTACGGAGTTGAGCGTTAAAGTTTGCTCCATGTATGGCGCTGTGTGCTTTGCCCGTCTTCAGCGCTGCTCCACACGCCTGGTGTGTGTAAGAGAGTCCATCCGCTGGATCTCGCGCGGTGCGTGTGCGAGTCTGTGTTTGCAGTGCAGAG